>NC_053023.1:391596992-391721331 GCF_003073215.2 Triticum urartu | reverse complement strand
AGCCTATGGACGAATATTATGAAGTGGCATCTTGTGTATTTCGTCCAAGGCTTCATGCACTCCTTATGGCGGCTTCAAAGTCCTGAAATCATCACTTGTAACTACGTTCTTGATCCCCTTGCGCATGCCATCAACTCCATGCGTGTTCTTGCTCCAATGTTCATCCTTCTCCAAGCTAGGCCTTTCATTTGTAAGCAAAACAAATGTATCCAATTTAGGCAGCATCATAATCTCATGAACATTAGAATCATTACCAAGAAACGAAAGTACCTGGTAATTTAATTGGCGTGCGCGAGCTCTAGTAATTGGTCCAGTATATGTAACAGTAGGGGCTGTGGGTATAACAATGGTATTGATGTCCTCATCACAAGGGATAACGGAAACGATTCCCAAGCTCTTTGTGATGCTGAAATCGACGAAGGTAGAAATCAAGAAAAGCATCAAGTGTTGATGGTTGACAAGACCACTAGTTTCAAGAAAAGGACAAAGGGAAGAAGGGGAACATCAAGAAGACCGGCAAGCAAGTTGCTGCTCAAGTGAAGAAGCCCAAGTCTAGACCTAAGCCTGAGACTAAGTGCTTCTACTGCAAAGGGACTGGTCACTGGAAGCGGAACTGCCCCAAGTATTTGGCGGATAAGAAGGATGGCAAAGTGAATAAAGGTATATTTGATATACATGTTATTGATGTGTACTTTACTAGTGTTTATAGCAATCCCTTAGTATTTGATACTAGTTCAGTTGCTAAAGATTAGTAACTCGAAACAGGAGTTGCAGAACGAACAGAGACTAATTAAGGGTGAAGTGACGATGTGTGTTGGAAGTGGTTCCAAGATTGATATGATCATCATCGCACACTCCCTATACTTTCTGGATTAGTGTTGAACCTAAATAAATGTTATTTGGTGTTTGTGTTAAGCATGAAGATGATTTGATCATGTTTATTGCAATACGGTTATTCATTTAAAGTCAGAGAATAATTGTTGTTCTGTTTACATGAATAAAACCTTCAATGGTCATACACCCAAGGTGAATGGTTTATTGAATCTCTATCGTAGTGATACACATATTCATAATATTGAAGCCAAAAGATGCAAAGTTAATAATGATAATGCAACTTATTTGGGGCACTGCCGTTTAGGTCATATTGATTTAAAGTGCATGAAGAAAATCCATGCTGATGGACTTTTGGAATCACTTGATTATGAATCAGTTGATGCTTGTGAACCATGCTGTAACGCCCCGGATGTAACTTGCCATATTTGTACTCCGACTCTTGCCATTTTCGGTGTTAAGTTATGAGATTCCCTCGTGGTTGGGTTTTGTCTTCGTTTTGCTTTTTGTTCATGTCATGCATTTCATATCATGTCATCATATGCATCGCATTTGCATACGTGTTTGTCTCATGCATCCGAGCTTTTTCCCCGTTGTCCGTTTTGCAATCCGACACTCCTACGTCCTCCGGTGCTCCCTTTTGCCTCTTTTCGTGGGTGGGTGTTAAACATTCTCGGAATGGACCGAGATTTGCCAAGCGGCCTTGGTACACCACCGGTAGACCGCCTGTCAAATTGCATGACATTTGGAGTCTGTTTGATGCTCCAACGGTTAACCGGGGAACCATAAAGGCCTCGTGTGTGTTGCAGCCCAACACCCCTACAAAGTGGCCCAATAACCCATCCAAAACCCCTCCATCCTCTCAGTCATTCGATCACGATCGCGTGGCCGAAAACCGCTCTCCATTTGGACACTCCTACCTCCTTCTAGGTATAAATATGTGTTCCTCGTCCAAATCCTAGGTTCAAACCCTAAAAATTCGCCCTCCGCCGCCACCGGACGTGTCCGTCCGCGCCGGACAGATCGCGCCGCCGTGTTCGGCCAACCGCGCGACGCCACGTGGCGCTCCGCTGCCTCCCACCCCAGTCGACCCGCCTGGCCCAGGGCAGGCCCCCGCCGCGCGCCCCGGGCCCGAGCGCCCCCGCCGCCGCCTCGCTTCCCCGCTCATCAGCTCTTCGTCGGTGCCGCCTCAGCTCCCCGCCGGCGCCGCCCGCCCCGACCACCGAGCTCCGCCGCCGCCGACCCGCGGGCCGCGCCTCCCCGTCGCCAATCTCCTCCGCGGCCCATCTCCTCCATCGCACGCCGCCCCGCCGGATCCGGTGACCTCCATCTCCGGTGACCACCCCTCCAACTCCGACGAGCTCCCCGATCAACCTCGACTTCCGCGCCAGATCCAGATCTGAAGACTAGGGTTGACCCGAAAATTCCCACTAAGTCATTTTATTTTGCATTCTGAAGCCCTGTTCAACATGCCATAACTCCTCATCCATAAATCCTTTTTGCATGCATGTTATATCAAAATGTTCATCATGATGTGCTCTTAATTTTGTTCCATTGTGACATGCTTGTTTGAGTCCATCTTGATGCCCAAATCACGGATGCAAGAGTGCTATAAAATGTTAGGTGTTGATTCTTAGCAGAGTATGAGCATTTTTCATTTTTGCTACAAATGTTGTGTGCTGCATTTGGGCATGAGCTCTACATGTGTTTTGGGCTATGCCATGCCATCTTTACAGGGGTGTTTGCCATGTATTTTTGTGATCAATGTGGTGACTAGCAAAAGCATGCAAAGTAGCTCTCGTGATATTGCTGATTTCAGAGACTTTGAATTTTACCAAGTCATTGCTCTGCTGTTATTTTTATGCCATGTATCCATGATGCTACAGAGTGATCCATGCTTGTTTTGAGTATCTTCAGTAAGAATGATTTTGACATGTGGTTATGCTCTATCCATCCATGCCCCTGTTGAAATTATGGAGTGCCCAAGCATGACTTAATCTTGCTCTACTTTTGCTATAAAATATTCCTGGCAGATTGTTTACGTGTTAATCAATTTTGCCAAGGTTGTTGTAGTTGATCCATGCATGCTATGAGCTTGTTCTTGCCATGGTTAGCTTCAGGAACATGTCTTATTGCTGGTAGTATGCTTAGCTTGTCATTCAATGCCTTGTGGTGAGTGAATCGAGTTCGCAAAGAGGTCTTCATAATTCTGTTTATGCCATGCTCAGTTTTCTGCTAAGTCTGAATCTGTTAACGAAACTTGCTATGTTTACATGGTGCCATCATATCTTCTGATCCTTTTTGGCTTATGGTCGGTAAGGGACTTTTGTTCTATGCTTTGAGTAGATTCATACCATGCCTTGTATTGCTATGATAGGATCCTGTAGCGTGTTGTTTACTTGCTCTAAACATTGCTTCCTGATGTTAATTCCTGACATGTTAATATTTTCACTAAGTCTGTGATGCTGATATCTTTTGCACTTTTGCCATGCTCGTTTGAACCTGCTCTTGTGTGATTTAGCCGTATCTCAGTGTTCATCTTTTGTCAAGCATCTTGAGTAGATCACTGCCATGTGCTTTGTTGTTATGTTGGATTGCAGTAGCTTAGTTTCTTGTTGCATTCTAGATGGCATCGTGTTGTTAATCGCAGAATTGTGCCATTCTTGTTTTGCTTGCCATTTCCAAACCGTGCATCCGATTCCGGTGATCTTTATATCGATTTCGATCGAAATCAACTCATTTTTCCAGCGGCGCACTTGGTTTTCCAAGTTGAGGCTTGGTTAAATCTTTCCTTTCTGAAGCACGCATATGCATTGCATATCACATCCCACATATCATGTCATGTTTTGCATCATGTTGCTTGCGCATTGCATCGTGGTTGATTGTTGTTTCCTTCGCTTGTGTTCTTGCCTTGGGTAGAGCCGGGAGACAAGTCCGTGATCGAGGAACCCGTTGAGTACACTTACGAGGATCAAGCTTTCGTCAACTCGGAGAACTTTGCAGGCAAGATGACCATACCCTCGAAATCACTTCTATCTTTGATTGCTAGTTGCTCGCTCTATTGCTATGCCGCGATACCTACCACTTGCTATATCATGCCTCCCATATTGCCATGTCAAAGCAAACCGTTGTTTGGCTATGTTACCGCTTTGCTCAGCCCCTCTTATAGCGTTGCTAGTTGCAGGTGAAGATGGAGTTTGTTCCATGTTGGAACATGGTTATTGTTGGGATATCATTATTATATCTTGTTTACTTTAATGCATCTATATACTTGGTAAAGGGTGGAAGGCTCGGCTTATGCCTGGTTTTTTGTTCCACTCTTGCCACCCTAGTTTCCGTCATACCGATGTTATGTTCCTTGATTTTGCGTTCCTTACGCGGTTGGGTGTTATGGGAACCCCTTGACAGTTCCCCTTGAATAAAAATTCTCCAGCAAGGCCCAACCTTGGTTTTACCATTTGCCACCTAAGACTTTTTCCCTTGGGTTCCGCGGACTCAAGGGTCATCTTTATTTTAAACCCCCGGGCCAGTGCTCCTCTGAGTGTTGGTCCAACTTGTCAGCCGCCGGTGGCTACCAGGGGCAACTCTGGGCTGGCCTACCGGAAGTTTGGACAATCCGGTGTGCCCAAAGAACGAGATATGTGCAGCTCCTATCGGGATTTGTCGGCACATTCGGGCGGCTTTGCTGGTCTTGTTTTACCATTGTCGAGATGTCTTGTAACCGGGATTCCGAGTCTGATCGGGTCTTCCTGGGAGAAGGAATATCCTTCGTTGACCGTGAGAGCTTGTGATGGGATAAGTTGGGACACCCCTGCAGGGTTTTGAACTTTCGAAAGCCGTGCCCGCGGTTATGGGCATATGGGAATTTGTTAATGTCCGGTTGTAGAGAACTTGAACTTAACTTAATTAAAATGAATCAACCGCGTGTGTTGCCATGATGGTCTCTTTTCGGCAGAGTCCGGGAAGAGAACACGGTCTCGTGTTATGCTTGAACGTAAGTAGTTTCAGGATCACTTCTTGATCATTATAGCTTATCGACTGTGCTTTGCTTCTCTTCTCGCTCTCATTTGCGTAAGTTATCCACCATATATGCTAGTGCTTGCTGCAGATCCACCTCACTACCTTTTCCTACCCATAAGCTTAAATAGTCTTGATCGCGAGGGTGTGAGATTGCTGAGTTCCCGTGACTCACAGATTACTTCCAAAACAGATGCAGGTGTCGATGATGCTAGTGCAGGGGACGCTACCGAACTCAAGTGGGAGTTCGATGAGGATTCGGGACGTTACTATGTTTCCTTTCCGGACGATCAGTAGAGGAGCCCAGTTGGGGCGATCAGGAATCTAGCATTTGGGGTTGTCTTTCTTTATTTGGTTCCGTAGTCGGACCTTGATTGTATTCTGGATGATGTAATGCTATTTTATGTATTGTGTGAAGTGGCGATTGTATGCCAACTCTTTATCCCTTTCTTATTCAGTACATGGGATGTGTAAAGATTACCCCTCTTGCGACATGCCTACTATGCAGTTATGCCTCTAAGTTGTGCTCCGACACGTGGGAGATATAGCCGCATCGTGGGTGTTACACATGCCTCATAGGCAAGATGACTAAGACTCTGTTCTCCGGAACAATGGAGCAAGCAACTGACTTACTGGAAATAATACATACTGATGTATGCGATCCGATAAGTGTTGAGGCTCGCGGCAGGTATCGTTATTTGCTGACCTTCACAAATGATTTGAGCAGATATGGGTATATCTACTTAATGAAACATAAGTCTGAAACATTTGAAAAGTTCAAAGAATTTCAGAGTGAAGTGGAAAATCATCGTAACAAGAAAAATAAAGTTTCTACGATCTGATCGCGGAGACGAATATTTGAGTTACGAGTTTGGTCCTCATTTGAAACAATGCGGAATAGTTTCGCAACTCACGCCACCTGGAACACCACAGCGTAATGGTGTGTCCGAACATTGTAACCGTACTTTATTGGATAATAGTGCAATCTATGATGTTTCTTACCGATTTGCCACTATCATTTTGGGATTAAGCATTAGAGACAGCAACATTCACATTAAATAGGGAACCATCTAATCCATTGAGACGACACCGTATGAATTATGGTTTGGCTAGAAACCTAAGCTGTCATTTCTTAAAGTTTGGGGTTTTGATGCTTATGTGAAAAAGTTTCAGCCTGATAAGCACAAACCTAAATCAGAAAAGTGTGTCTTCATAGGATACCCAAAAGAAACTGTTGGGTACACCTTCTATCACAGATCCGAAAGGCAATATCTTTGTTGCTAGGAGTAGATCCTTTCTAGAGAAGGAGTTTCTCTCGAAAGAAGTGAGTGGGAGGAAAGTAGAACTTGATGAGGTAATTGTACCTGCTCCCTTATTGGAAAGTAGTTCATCACAGAAACCAGTTCCTGTGACACCTACACCAATTAGTGAGGAAGCTAATGATGATGATCATGAAACTTCAGATCAAGTTACTACCGAACCTCGTAGGTCAACCAGAGTAAGATCCGCACCAGAGTGGTACGGTAATCCTATTTTGGAGGTCATGTTACTAGACCATGACGAACCTACGAACTATGAGGAAGCGATGATGAGCCCAGATTCCGCAAAATGGCTTGAGGCCATGAAATCTGAGATGGGATCCGTGTATGAGAACAAAGTGTGGACTTTGGTTGACTTGCCCAATGGTCGACAAGCCATCGAGAATAAATGGATCTTCAAGAAGAAGACAGACGCTGATGGTAATGTTACTGTCTACAAAGCTCGACTTGTTGCGAAAGGTTTTCGACAAGTTCAAGGAGTTGACTACGATGAGACCTTCTCACCCGTAGCGATGCTTAAGTCCATCCGAATCATGTTAGCTATTGCCGCATTTTATGATTATGAAATTTGGCAAATGGATGTAAAGAATGCATTCCTGAATGGATTTCTGGAAGAAGAGTTGTATATGATGCAACCTGAAGGTTTTATCGATCCAAAGGGTGCTAACAAAGTGAGCAAGCTCCTGCGATCTATCTATGGACTGGTGCAAGCATCTCAGAGTTGGAATATATGCTTTTATAAAGTGATCAAAGCATATGGTTTTATACAAACTTGCAGTGAAGACTGTATTTACAGGAAAGTGAGTGGGAGCACTACATCATTTCTGATAAGTATATGTGAATGACATATTGTTGATCGGAAATAATGTAGAATTTTCTGGAAAGCATAAAGGGTTGTTTGAAAAGAGTTTTTCAAAGAAAGACCTCGATGAAGCTGCTTACACATTGAGCATCAAGATCTATAGAGATAGATCGAGACGCATGATAAGTTTTTTCAATGAGTACATACCTTGACAAGATTTTGAAGTAGTTCAAAATGGAACAGTCAAAGAAGGAGTTCTTGCATGTGTTGCAAGGTGTGAAGTTGAGTAAAGACTCAAAATCCGACCACGGCAGAAAATAGAAAGAGAATGAAAAGTCATTCCCTATGCCTCAGTCATAGGTTCTATAAAGTATGCCATGCTATGTACCAGACCTATTGTATACCCTGCCCTGAGTTTGGCAAAGGAGTACAATAGTGATCTAGGAGTAGATCACAGGACAGCGGTCAAAATTATCCTTAGAGGACTAAGGAAATATTTCTCGGTAATGGAGGTGATAAAAGAGTTTGTCATAAAGAGTTACGTCGATGCAAGCTTTTTACATCGATCTAGATGACCCTAAGTCTCGATCTGGATACATATTGAAAGTGGGAGCAATTAGCTAGAGTAGCTCCGTGCAGAGCATTGTAGACATAGAAATTTGCGAAATACATACGGATCTGAATGTTGCAGACCCATAGACTAAACAAGCAAAACATGATCACTCTTTGGGTGTTAATCACATAGCGATGTGAACTAGATTATTGACTCTAATAAACCCTTTGGGTATTAGTCGCATGGAGATGTGAACGAATCACATAAAGATGTGAACTAGATTATTGACTCTAGTACAAGTGGGAGACTGAAGGAAATATGCCCTAGAGGCAATAATAAAGTTATTATTTATTTTCTTATTTCATGATAAATGTTTATTATTCATGCTAGAATTGTATTAACCGGAAACATAATACATGTGTGAATACATAGACAAACAGAGTGTCACTAGTATGCCTCTACTTGACTAGCCCGTTAATCAAAGATGGTTGTGTTTCCTAACCATAGACATGAGTTGTCATTTGATAAATGGGATCACATCATTGGGAGAATGATGTGATTGACTAGACCCATTCTGTGAGCTTAGCACTTGATCGTTTTAGTTTTGTGCTATTGCTTTCTTCATGACTTATACATGTTCCTATAACTATGAGATTATGCAACTCCCGATTACCGGAGGAACACTTTGTGTGCTACCAAATGCCACAACGTAACTGGGTGATTATAAAGGTGCTCTACAGGTATCTCTGATGGTACTTGTTGAGTTGGCATAAATCGAGATTAGGATTTGTCACTTAGGATTTGTCACTCCGATTGTCGGAGAGGTATCTCTGGGCCCTCTCGGTAATGCACATCACTTAAGCCTTGCAAGCATTGCAACTAATGAGTTAGTTGCAGGATGATGTATTACGGAACGAGTAAAGAGACTTGCCGGTAACGAGATTGAACTAGGTATTGAGATACCGACGATCGAATCTCAGGCAAGTAACATACCGATGACAAAGGGAACAACGTATGTTGTTATGCGGTCTGACCGATAAAGATCTTTGTACAATATGTGGGAGCCAATATGAGCATCCAGGTTCCGCTATTGGTTATTAACCGGAGACGTGTCTCGGTCATGTCTACATTATTCTCGAACCCGTAGGGTCCGCACGCTTAAGGTTTCGATGACAGTTATATTATGAGTTTATGAGTTTTGATGTACCGAAGGAGTTCGGAGTCCCAGATGAGATCGGAGACATGACGAGGAGTCTCGAAATGGTCGAGACATAAAGATCGATATATTGGACAACTATATTCGGACATCGGAAAGGTTCCGAGTGATTCGGGTATTTTTGGAGTACCGAAGAGTTACGGGAATACGTATTGGGCCTTATTGGGCCATACGGGAAAGAAGGAAAAGGGCCTCAAGGGTGGCCGCACCCCTCCCCTTGGTCTGGTCCGAATTGGACTAGGGAAGGGGGGCACCCCCTTCCTTCCTTCTCCTTTTCCCTTCCTCTTTTCCTATTCCATATGGGAGGTGGAATCCTACTAGGACTAAGGAGTCCTAGTAGGACTCCACACTTGGCGCGCTCCCTCCTAGGGCCGGCCTCCTCCTCCCTTGCTCCTTTATATACGGGTGCAGGGGGCACCCCAAAGACACAACTATTGATCATTGATCTCTTAGTCGTGTGCGGTGCCCCCCTCCACCATAATCCTCGATAATATTGTAGCGGTGCTTAGGCGAAGCCCTGCGACGATAGAACATCAAGATCGTCACCACGCCATCGTGCTGACGGAACTCATCCCCGACACTTTGCTGGATCGGAGTCCGGGAATCGTCATCAAGCTGAACGTGTGCAAAAACTCGGAGGTGTCGTAGTTTCGGTGCTTGATCGGTCGGGCCGCGAAGACGTACGACTACATCAACCGCGTTGTTATAACGCTTCCGCTTCCGGTCTACGAGGGTACGTAGACAACACTCTCCCCTCTCGTTGCTGTGCATCACCATGATCTTGCGTGTGCGTAGGAAATTTTTTGAAATTACTATGTTCCCCAACAACCACCACCTCGCCACATGACCAGTTTGATCAGCCGGTTGCACATGTCTCTGCAGGATCATGTGAAGATTATCATCACATGATGCGCCTTTCTAACGATTGAGCAACGGGTTGCTGTTGCGTTGCCTTGTCGGGCTGCAGTGTCGTCGCCCCATGGTTCTCCACGTGTGAGCACCGACCCACGCGCTGCTGCTATGTCGCCCCTTTGGGGTGTAGCACCACGGCACGCGGTCCGCACTGGCGTCGTGAGGTCTTCCCCGCCGTCACCCCAACCTATATGTTGACACTGCATCGCCCTAACCTGCGTGTTACCATTGGGTCACCCCTTCGGGCCATAGCACCGGGAGACGCGGTCCACTCCACTGATGACGCATGATCAGTGAGGAGTTGTCACTTAGCGTCTGCTCTGCCAACGCCGACTGGGGTAAGACCGTCGGCGATGTCGTTGTTTGCCGTGGTGGCCCTCCTCACTGCAACTCCTTCATGAGCGGTAGGTAGCCGACGAACAAGGCTACCGCGGCCCTCCGGTGCCCTTCCACCGTTGGAGGGACCACGATGACGACGACGGTGGCATGGACGGCGACGACGTGCGGAGGGCAGAGTGTGTACGAGGTGGCCGTCTAGTATAGTGTGTAGTTTTTCTAGTTTGTAATTAAACAGTCGAAATATCAACCTTTTATGCAAATTATGTCTGAAATTTTATGAAATCCGCCGAGTTTGCATGAATTTTGTCTGGTCTTATGAAACCCTACTTGAAATGTATGCAGGTGTCGGAATGGGGGCTCCGCGGACCCAAGGAAAGGCTCAAACTCTGGGGTGTGCTCGAAGGACCTTGCCCAGCTCTAGCCCTCTTCCTACTACCTCACGATGAGGCTCCGGCATGTTCGAGCGAGAAGGGGGATGAACAACAGGTATGGAAGTTTACCCAGGTTCGGGCCACCTTGCGGTGTAAGACCCTACTCCTGCTTTGTGGTGGATTGCCTCGCATGGGAGAATGAATATATGAGTACAAGTGGCCTCTGGAGGCTTCAGGAGCGGCTCCGGGCTTGAGGGGTGGATGAACTCGATCCTCTCCTAAGGTGGCGACCGAGCTATACTTATACTGACCTTGGTCCTCTTCCCCCAAAAACTCTAGGAGGGAAGGGTTGCCACAATGGCCAATTTTGAAGGTGGAGAGGAGTACGTCTTATCCTGACTAAAGGTGGTCTTCTCCTTCCAAAGTTTCTGACATGACACGGTGGTGGGCTCGGTTATGACCTCCATCCTGGCGAGCCCGATGTCCTGGTCTTCTTGCACCAAGCGGCACCCTTTGGGGATTTCCTCAGGAACCCGCATGTTGTCCTTGCCTACTTAGCACAAAAGAGAAAAGCATCCTTATCCGGTCCCGCTGGCATGGCTCATGGCACCGCTCGTCGTGGCTCGTGTCACCCACATGTAGTGCGAGGGGGGCTTGGCGAGCCTAGAGATATCCACCCTGCGAGGGGCCTTGGGAGGCAGCTTCGGGAGGCTGCCCTGAGTGAGGCCCTCAAGAGCTCTGGACGACCCTTGCTGACATCCGTCTCGCGAGGCGGGAGCCCTCGTGAGGGTCTTACTGGTGAAGCCTTGTTGTTGGACGACCTAGCGCCCAGCACTTTACTCGTACGCGATGGGCCGCAGGCAGACGCTGGGATACCCCCAGTCCCAAAGGCCCGATGCGCGTGCGTGACACCGAACGTGCGGTCCCAAGTGACACGATGTCGAGCGGGGAAAGAGTGCATGTGAAAGTTCTCAAACACCATGACTGTGGGCCATCAAGCTGGATGTTGGGCCGACGCGTGGGTACCAAATTTCACCTTCTCCGCCAGTATGATGGTTATGCGGATTTAGCCTAAGATCTGCTGAAGGTCTCAACAACTCGGTCCTAGCGATTAGCTAGCTTGAGCGCTGTAGGACAAACGCCATGGCTCCGACTCATCTCCACGGATCTGTGTCCAATTGCGGATTCCGCGTATCTGGTGGCCACCGAACACCACCGGCCAGATGCACGTGCTTACAGCATGTAGCTAAGGATTCAAGTGCTATCCATAAAACGGGCAAGTGAGTCAAGTAGGATAGGGGTGGTAACGTGTGGTAGGGAATATTGTATGTGTGGTCTAGAGTAGTCCGCTGGCGGAAGCTCCTTAAACTAGTGAGAAATGCCCTTCGTTAAGTTGACTAAGACATGTATTGGGCCTCTGAAACCGTTAGCATGATTCTCGGAAAAGGCAAGTTTCCCTGGTAGACAATATTAGGTATTAGAGCGTTCATGGTAAACGGCGGATCAAGTAGCGGGTGGTTAGAGCTCGACCGTGGAAAGTACCCCCGACAGTTCCAGAGGCGACAGCACTCCAAGCGCGGTCTGTATCATGCACAGGAGGACTGTTCTCTGGGGTGGTACCATCGGAGGTGATTTCCTACGCGCAGGCGACAGAGACAGGTGAGAAGGAAGTGTTAGGACAGTGTAAGGGGGATGGAGGAGGGTTGCTGGAGTAGTAACGACGAATAGCACTGGAGGGCGGGTCAAAAGACGAAATTATCCTAACAGTAACACCTGCATCTAGGCAAACAATCGCACTAGAAGCAAAACAACACATTACCCAACCAACCCTGGAAAAAGCTAGCTGAATTTCAGTGATCGGCAAATAAAGCAAAGGGCAATGTCACAATCCTTACGAGGCACGTTAGTGCCGACACTACTTACAGTGCATATATGGCCCGGACGACGACTAAGAGCAGTAACAGCTGCTGACGCTATCTAACTCCGTGGCTGCGGGTTGCGAGGTGCTACTAGATATTTGGTCTGCAGACCCATGATATCTGCTCCGGGCTCTTCCATCACACATAGTCATCATGCGCTATCATCTGGGTGGCCGAAAGTTCAGAATCGACCGGGGTAATGAAGATGGTAGTCTTCCAGGGACGAGCGGGAGCACGTGGACGAGTATGAAGTATGCACGCGAGCGAGGTACGCCATACGCTGTAAGCCGGCCTCGCGCACATTTCCACCGAAGAGTTGGCAAACCTGATGGCCTTCTCGTATCATGCTCGGCATTCGTCCAGGACAATACCGATCAGTTCTCTTCAGTAATGCGTCCGGTGTATAAAGTGCTTATGGCTTGCGGTGCATCTTCGACATGTCTCCGCTTGATCTGTGTCACGCGTCTCATAGGTAGCGACTCTTCTATCAGACCAAGTGCGCTCACAATCGGCGCGCTCTAGCCTCGGCGCACTATTAGACTGCTCCTGCGCGGTTCGTAATGTTGGCTCTCTCCCTACTGTCCGATCAAAAGCGCAATTAGATCTATCGGTAGTGCACATTTTCTTCAGCAGCTCGATCATTCCCAGTGCCTCATCTCGCCAGGCCACACACAAATGCTGAGAGTGGAAGGAGTAGTTTAAGCCCTTGAGATACATCGCCAGGTAGAACTTACTGTCCCAAGTGTACCCCATGGCATGTGAAAGCTGCCATGCTCGTGTTCCATAAAGACTCAAGTTGGGCATCAAAGAAAACTCTATGTGCGCCTCAAGTGACTGGCATGAACGTCCTGTACTCCGTCGAACTTAACTCCTGCGGTGCTAAATAAACATTCGCGCTCTTTGATCCATTTGCTGGCCTTCACCCATGCTCTGTCATAGCCACCATTATCCCTCTCTGCACCACTCCCCGCCATGGATCCCTCCGCCGCCAAAGCTCTTTCCGACGGGCTGACGTCGGAGCATGAGAAGGCCATGGCCGCCATT
This sequence comes from Triticum urartu, assembly GCF_003073215.2. Lineage (NCBI taxonomy): Eukaryota > Viridiplantae > Streptophyta > Magnoliopsida > Poales > Poaceae > Triticum > Triticum urartu. The sequence continues at coordinate 391,708,008 of NC_053023.1, read as the reverse complement.
GCTGCCAACTAGCAGGACGGCAGGCAGCCGGAGGACGTGCGGATGGAGGACACCTCCGACGACGAGCCAGTGCCACCTTCATCTCCCTCCGTGGCACCCTCCTCCTCCGCTCCTCCCTCGCCGATCAATTTCACCGTGACCAAGGCAAGGCCCGTGCCCATTGTATGGACATGGTGTGGGAGGAGCGGGAGGAGGAGTTTCGGTAGGCGCAAGCAGACGCCAACTACAACCACAACCTCCTCTAGGTAGCATCTACAGGCGGAGAGAGCAGGTCGCTGCCCGCAGGGTGGTCGCGCCAGCACGTGGATCTGGCGGAGTTAGGAGGCGCTTCTCAAGTCCTACCGCTTCGCCCGCGAGATACTGCCGACCTCGGCCGGACTGGCGCCAGTACACACCACATCCCCACACCAGGGGCAAAGCAGGACGTGGCACTGGCTGGCTAGGCGCGGCACACGAGCTAGAGAGTGGAAGCAACGCCCAACGCATAAGGGGCCTACGATAAAACAAGCGACGTAGCTATTACGAGACAATAGAGAACATAGACACAGAAACAAAGGGACAGGTATACATCAGCACAGGAGAGGCCCATACGGACCGCAAGCAAAGCGCGACCCAACGCCGGTCGCACCAAGACGCACAACTGGAGAAGGTCGCAGTTCGTCCTCGCCTGACGAGCGGGAGAAGGAGGAGCGATGAGCAGACGAGGAAGAAATGTGCACGGTAAGGTTCAAACCGCCAACCAGGCATGCGAAGACCGTGCACACGTAGCGGACCCTTCATCCAGGATCCAGGCACAGGGCAAGACATCGCACCGGAGAGACAACAGCAACACTTGATACCCTGGTGGCCACGTACGACTCAGAGGCTCTATCAAGACAGCGTCGCATGAAGAAAACGACCTGAAAGACAAGTCGGCAAGCCACAAAGGACTTGGTGGGTAAGGCACTGAGCACTCCTTCGGCCCTGATTATCGACCTGGTAGAGGCGATGTACGTCTGAAGAAACGGCAGCAGACAACCTTACAGGGATACAATGTCTCCCACCAGAGGCTCCGAGAGCGCGCGGACGGTCAGGAGGCGGAGCTGGAGAGCGCCGAGCCTAGAATGCAGGAGATGGCAATACGAAAAGAACCCTGCAGTCACAGTTCTTCGTGGGTAAGCTAACATGGGAACAGAATCGGGTCAGCGTTACGTCAGCCGATATTCACATCTTAGAATCATCATAATTAAAAATATAAAAACTAATTCAATTAGGACTGCAATAAACCAACGTTACTGTATTGTTTAGGAGATATAACGAGCAGTTGAGGGCGCCAAGATAATGTCGCTGGTTTTCAGTTCTACAAGGGCTTATGACACAACAATGATGACCAGGCCACATTGGCGAGAGATTTTCAGGATGACACCGGCATACTTGTATATTCCCCAGTAGGAGTGAGATACGCAAGCGAATGGCAGGAGCCTAGTTGTAATGCGGAGGAATATTCGTCTTACATTATGAGGAGCAGGGCACCCAAGTACAAAATCCGTCACAAAAAGAAACACCAGCAGTAACTAAGCCTGCATGCCCATAGCTCACATAGCGGCTCAAGACTCATAATAAGTGTAGAACTTATAATCCTCGGAAAAGCGGCGAGCTGGCGGTATGTCAGCTCTCCTACATCAGAGCTACGAGTTTCTCTGGCACATTGAATGTTATATTACAAATTCACGTTTGAAAGATTCTTTTGTGGCCAGGAAAATGGCTGAAGGACAATAGAAGTGTAGTATGAAAAGGCAAACAACGGAGAGGGCGGATTAATTCAATCTCCGACAAAAAATGTCCAGCATGAGACAACCACGCGGCTACGGACATTTGCTATTCTTAGCCACAATACTTTCCTGGAACTCTGTCATTGGCAGAATAATAACACATGGTTTGGGTACTACAACCGTGGGCAAGTTCAGAAGAGTTAACCGATATTAGTAGACTCGTCTTCGCACATTTACTAGAATAAGAATAAGCAACATGGCACGAATACCAAGTAGAATAACGGTTATAGAATGCAAGATACTACGGTCTTTGATTGGGAATTCCGGGTTAATTATGACAAAGCAATGTTTGTATAGATCGCTGAGTATTGATAATAAGGTTTATTTACTTTCTAAAACAAGACTAAGAATATTACACAGTGGCAGTCCAGGTATATTGACTTTTTGAAAAAACAAGCATCTACACCGTTATAAATATCGAGGAAGCCGGAATGAGAGAGTTCCACGCGAAGGAAATAGAGGAGAGAAAACGATGCAGACGCGCAAACATGGTGGTCATTACGCCCGCTTCACGCACATGCCGAAGCATATGAAACGGTCGGAACCTTCAGCCTTAATTTTACATAGGGAGTGTAGACATGGGAGACAGAACTTATAAAACGCTTTGTATTTTATGTTCTTTTATTAAAAACGTATTTTTTGACAATTTAATCAACAAAACTGTTGAGATCAATCGAACACAAGTTTGAACTGTCACAAAAGAATGTTTAATGGTTTTGTTATATCTTTTAAACACAAAATATTTCAAAACGGCCCATGCTCTCACAAGAATATACACGATAGTGGCACCTCGGGTCGCCGGCATGTCAGCAAGAACGCTTTAGTTTGACTGAACGGCCAGAGGCATATTCCCCGCATTTCGAAATAGTAGTCTCGGCTGGATTCCAAAAAGATTCAAGATTTTTTTATAAGTGTTCACAATTTTAAAAACTGTGCCAATTCTCAGTAAAATTTTATAAATTCAAAAGGACGTTCATTAATTTACGAAATATTTTAAATTTCAAAAACATCCACTGACCCAAAAAATTCTCGCGAACTCATATTTTTAATGAATTAAGAACCTGTTCCCATATTACAAAAAATGTTCACAAATTTTAAGAATTGTTCGCTACTTTAAAAAAGAACTCATTGATTCAAAAAAGCTAAAGAGGTTTTTTTAAGTCAGAAATTTAATAAATGTTCATGAATTTCAAAAGAAATTCTAGAGTGCAAACAATATTTACAATTTCAAAAATATATTCACAAGTTTGAAAAAAGTTCACAAATTTCGAACAAAATGCATGAATTTAAAAATATTCACTAGTTTGAATTTTTTTATGAATTTATAAATGTTTCTATATTTGAAAAACTATGGATTTCAAAATTGTTCACGAGTTTAACAGAGTGTTCATGAATTGAAAAAAAGTTCACATGTTTGAAAAAGCATGAATTCGAAAAAAATAATCATGGATTTCAGAACATATTCATGAGTTAGAAAATGGTTCGTGAATTTGAGAAAAGTTAGCATATTTGAAGAAGCATGAATTCAAAATTTCTTCTCTATTTTATGAAGAATTTAAAAACTGTTCACGATTTAAAAAATTGTGATTTTTTGAAAAAGTTCATGAATATTTTAAAGAGTTTGCAGATTTGATAATATAAAAAGGAAAATTTAAAACAAAAAGACGGACAGAAAACAGAGCTAGACTAATGGGCCTGCCCTTTACCGTAGGTGGTGGTGTGCATTTGGTTGCTATAGGGGAGCAACTAGGTGACGAGCGCTCCTTCGAGAGCCTCACAATGATCAGTGCTACTTGGCGCGCTCTCAACCGCCCGTCACGTGTCGCACTCTGGACGCTCCCTTCGATTTTTATTTTATTTTTCGCACACATTTTCGGCCTTTGAATTGTTTTTTCCAGGTTTTTTCGACGTTTCGGTTTTTCACCGGTCTTCCTTACCTTTTGGATTAAAAACTTGAAAAAAATTGTGTGAAAAAACTCGTTTTATTTTTTTTCCGCGAGAGTCACAATTTTGCTTCCGCGAGGGGCACGGGTTTGCTTTCACGAGAGTAACGACCGTGCCTCTCGAAAACGAAAAGGCGCATTTGTTGTTTTTTTCCTTCCACGAGAGGCATGATTTTGCTTCAGTGAAGGCACGGATGTGTTTTCGCGAGAGTCACGGCCGTGCCCTCGGAAACGAAAAAGATGTTTCTGTTTTTCTTTTCTTTCGTGAGAGGCACGGTTTTGCTTCTGCGAGAGGCACGCATGTGCCTCTCGGAAACAAAAAAAGCACGTTTTCTGTTTTTTCTTTCTTCCGCGAGAGGCGCGGTTTTGCAACCGTGAGAGGTATGGTTGTGTTTTTGCGAGAGGCACGGCCGTGCCTCCTCAGAAACGAAAAAAACATGTTTTATTTTTTTCCTTCCGCGAGAGGTACGGTTTTGCTTCCGCGGGAGGCACGGTTGTGATTTCGCGTGAGGCACGAGCGTGCCTCTTTCGGAAAAGGAAAAAACCCATGCTCCCGGTTCGATTTTTTTGTCCTGTTTTTTTCGTCAAAAGCTATCAACATGAGATCTAGTTTTGAATATCTCGGCGCAAGGAATCCAACGATAAAAACGGTCCTAGATTTGGACGCATGATTTGAAAGATAAAAGATTTTGAATAAACGGATGTACGAAAATAAAGAAAACTCTCAGGTTGCGACAAGTGACGCACGTGCAGTGTGCCACTTGTCACAATCTGAAAAGATGAGAATGATCTTTGCAATGAGTATTTCTCAATTAATGATTTCGCCCGGAATATGATCTTCGCCACTGCACGAGCGCCGATATTTCTCGTTTTGAGCAAGACAGGGGCAAACGCAAGATGGTCCGGCCCAGCCACACGGAGGCCACAGCCTAGTTTTTGTTTAAAAAATTATGTGTTCAGTTATTTTTATTTTTGTATTTTTTTATAATTTAAAATACACTACGTATATATTACAATATCACTCTTCAAAAACACATTTGAAAAATCTTGAACAAGTAGTTGGGAAAATGTTTAATAATTAGTAAATAATATTAAACTGGAATTTGAAAATGTTGAACAAATATTAAATAAGTCTTAAAAATATTGAACAAGTATTTGAAAAATGTTGAATAAGTATTAAACCTGTTGACCAATTATTTGAATTTTTTGTAGGAGTATTTGAGAAATGTTAAATTAGTATTTAAAATGTTGAACAAGTATTTAAAAAATGTTGAATAAGTATTAAAAAATGTTGAATTGGTATTTTAAAATATTGAATTAAAAATTGGAAATATTGAATAATTCTTAGAATGTTCAAGAAGTATTTGAAAAATGTTAACTAAGCGTCCGGACAATGTTGAATGTGTATACCAAAAATGCTGATCACTTAATTAAAAAAATATTTTGACATACACGACAATGTGGAATGAAAATGAAAACAAACACAAGAAAAAAGAAAAACAAAAAACAAAAAATGGACAAGAAAACCAAAAGAAACAAAGAAAACGAAAAAATAAATACAATAAAACAAGGAAAAATGAAAATGAAAAAAGAGAAAACAAATGAAAAAAGAATTAAAAAAGGGGAAATGGAGAAGAAAAAAAGGAAAGAAATAACAGAAAACAAAAAAAAGAGGGGAAAACCCTGAAATAAAGCAAATAAAATAGAAGAAAAAAACCTAGAAAAACCTATCAAGTACGTAGCGCCTTAGAATTTTACATGAGATGCATGCTATCCTAGTGGCTAGCAATGTATTTTCTTATGTATTTTCTCTTTTAGGTGCGAGTAATGGGCCGGCCCGATTAATACAATGCTTCAACAAGAGATCCCTTCAACCTCGCTGAATGGGAGAAAATAGTCCTCGCGCCAGTGCAGAGGACTAGGCATCAGGCCCCACTCCCTGTTGCTGCGCTTTTTTCTTATGTATTTTTCTCTTTTAGGTGCTAGTAATGGGCCGGCCCGATTAATACAACGCTTCAGCGAGAGATCTCTTCAACCTTGCTGATTGGGAGAAATAGTCCTCGCGCCTCTGCACAGGACTAGGCGTCAGGCCTACGATACACGATCATTCACAACAGGCTGCCGGGAAGATACGCTTTGGGCGACAATATTTTTATTGTAAAACTATTAGCACATGTACTACGTGATCATGTTCTATGTGCACATGCTATGTCTGCACGAAGATTTTCAACCATGAAAATGTCAAAAGAAAAAAATTAAAATAAATATATCTCGAGTCTGTTAATTTACTAATGTGAGAAAGGTTCTCACTATTGTTGCCATCAGATTTTGGCATGGAAAAAAGTGTAATTAAAATAGCCTTATATTGAAAATCTTTAACATGAAAGTTCTTTGTATCGTCGGAAATGTATAAACTTTGATATTTAGATCGTTGCCATCCAAGATTGTATACGATCTTGATAGTCAAAATAGTGTGCTGCAACACCGGAGTATGAGGATGTCAGACTGTTCGCCCGGACCCGTACAAAGGCCGGACAGTGGACTCTGTCCGGTTTGGACGAGGGACCTTAGATAACATTCCAACATAAAAAAAACATAGTCCCGGAGAAGGACCGGATAGTCTTGGCCTTGTCTGGCCTATGTTTTCTAATTTATTCTTGCACTTAGCCGGAGCAATTACACCTTCAAGATGATCCTGAATCGGAAAACGTTCGGCAAGAAAGTTGCTGATCTCGTCGAGACGAACATGTTTTATCAGAGGTCAACAGAGATAGAATTCTTGAAATGGGTGGGCGACCTCTCACACTGTCTATAATGCTACTGTATGTTGGTAGATACTTCCTTCGTCCCACTGAAACACTGTCTAGCCAAAATTTGGGTCTGAGGCCGGATGACCGCGGGTGATTCCGAGTCGGATCATAGTTTGGTACTTTGGCCGGGAACTCGAGTTGCCCCCTCGAGCCACACGCGCCGATCGGTATCAAACGCATGGCGTGTGTATGATATGGACCTACACATGTCCACTACTATACCATATACCCGTGGCTTCTGGCCGGCGCCAAGAGCCAGACCGCACGACATTTATGGATCATTTTGTACGTGTTCGCGTGCCTGATGAGCCAAATATGAACTTAGCATATATACGATCGAGGAGGAGACTGTTGCTTAGCTTTCAGCTAATCCACTCCACCAGTGGCAGTGCTCCCACTGAAATACCCAGGTTAGAGGACTCGATCTGCATGCATGCTTTGATTCTAGCCCGTTTGTGCCGTCGGTTTCAGTAAATCTCGTGCCCGGTGACGACCCCCATCTCAGCACGTGCCAAGAGCTGAAGACTAGGATTCAAGTGCAGCAGCTTTGCTTCCATTTAATCCCAGGCCAGGCCTGCCGACTTATTTGGGCCATCGATCTGACCATCGCGTCACCTTTACAGGCGAGGTGAAGATGCAGCACTAACCCACTGTGAAAGATAAGGTAGACACTGTGCCTACCTACCTGGAGATGCCAGCCCACTGTCTGCAGCCAGCAGCCGATCTGCTTACCTGCGGTTCATATGGAACCTCATCCTGCACTGCAAGCTACAGAAGCGTTTGTAGCCACCATTGAATTCTAAGAATGCGTCGTGGCGTCATGGCTCAGATCCTCGCCGACGTCGGCCCGCGCGTAACTAACTATTCGTCCCTGGTTACATGGTGCGGGGGCAGAGGGCACATGCGTGCGAGCTGAACCGGGTACGGAGATCCATCCTCTTGTTTGTGCCCATGGTGACCTTATCGGCGCCGTTGCGTGCGTATCGTCTGCACGCGCAAGTGATCAAACATCCAACCCTCAGGTGGTCGGCGGTGGAAAATACGTTCGTCATTCGCTGCTCTCGTCTTGGAGCGGAGGATTCTTCTAACCTTCCATTTGTTCATGCTCTGAAGCAAACGAATCGGCCAGGGCAGTACATGGATGATTCAACGATCGGCGTCATTTGCCTCCATCTTGGTTACACAAGTTAAAGTTGGAGGAAGCTTTCTGCATATGGCAAGGTCCTTGCTGCCGTCCACATGGTAAATAAACAGCTTCTCAAGACATTCAGACCCGAATTAGATACAACGATTGAGGCCCTCCCTCCCTCTCCCGCGCCGCCTCCTCTGAGGCGACTCGGGGGCAAACCCTAATCGCCTCAACCCGCTTCTCCCTGCGCGTCCCCCCTCTCCGCCGCCGCCGCGTGGTACTGGTGAAGGTGGCGGCGGGGATCTTGGCGTCTCCTCCTCGGGCGGGGAGCCACGGATCCATGGCGGCGGCCCTGGCTGGTGGCACGCGGCGCCGGCGTGGACAGGTGGGCCACTTCCCTGGCCATGTGGATGGCGGGGAGGTGGTGGGCTTCGGCTGCGGCGGCGGTTCCTCGCTGGTTGTTGGTGGCCGTGGTGATGTTCGTCCTCGACCCCGATCTACTCCGATCTGCAGCGGATCCGGCCTTGGTGGCTTCGGTCACCATTCTTGGGTGTTGGCCTTGCAGATCCGGTGGCTGGAAGGGTTACGGGGGAATCTCTTGGCCGGCGTGGCGACCACTCCGATGGCAGTGCCTTTGGGTGTTGCTTCCCTCGTTGGAGGCTTCGGAGAGGAAATCCTTCCTTCCACCCCTCCCAGGAGCTCAGGTGAAAACCTCAGACCCTCCTGTTCCAAGCGACGACGACACCACGGTGGCGTGCTCCTTCCTGAAGGCGTTGCTCGGGGGCTGCTCAAGCGGCGGTGGAAGTGGTGGCGGTTCAGTGTCGACACATGCATTCTGGCCAGCTTCATCTTGGAGGCTGCGGCGACGTAGGCGACGCTCGTCTGGTGGAGCTACTGCCGATGGTCGAGGCATCGTCGGTAGTCTGCGCCATCAGGCTCGGGGTGTTCAGGGGGAAACCCCGGATCTGGGTCTTCCGTATCGGATGATGATGGCATTCTATCGCTTTCCCTTCTAGGGGCATCGTTTTGGAGCAAGTGCTGGCTGGAGGGATGGTGGAGCGGTGCTTCATCTCACACATTGATGGCGGCGGAGATCGATGGCATGGCGCTGTGGAGACTCGGCGTCCGATGCGCGGAGATGGGCTCGCGCAAGAGCAGGTTGCTGTTTGGCGTCATGGTGACGTCAATGGCAGAGTGGCCAGACAAGGTAGAAGCCTCAATATGATCTGAAGACCTGCGAAAGATGGCGGCGATGACACATGAGTGCGTCTGACCGGATTGTGCCCCAGACCCGGTATGTGGCTCGGCTGGGGCTTCCGAATGAGTTTCGGCTTCCGGCTTTTGATGTTAGGCTAGGTGAGTGGTTTGGGTAGTGGCCCAACTAGCACCCCTTCATCATATTGGATAGGAGTAGCGGCATATGTTGCCAAGATGGTGGATTCAGGCACATTGTTGTAATACTTTGTACGGTCCTCAAAAATAATCAATAAAGTGGTCGTATTCATCTCCCAGATGTAGAGGCTGGGGGTCATCCTCCTTTTCTAAAAAAAGATACAACTATGTCTGAAACATGACCTTTTCGAGGTCAGCTACACAGACCGGTCAAATTTGGAGACCCCATCAGTCCACTAGTTTTTTTTTTGAAAAATAGGTTAAACCCTGGCCTCTACATCAATCGATGCATGCAACCATCTTTATTAATTATTTCACAAAGGTATGACAAGAACATACATTAATCCACTCGAAGCCACCACTCACACCTACAAACTCGATAATATGGAGTGTTCTCACTTCCTATATCTAAAACCGGTGTCGTCGCCGATCCATTCACATAATGTATCGGGACCAACAGCCGTTGCAGTCTACCTAAAGCGCACACCACATGCGTACGTTTTAGAAATCGCCATCATCATCGGATCCACTTACCCATCTTCAGGAGAGAGATCCACATCATCCTTGCCAGTCTGGACATCCGTCGACGCCGCCACGGCACCACTGCCCTGCGCTCGTCCGTCTAGACGCGAAGACTTTGGAAGATCTATCGTGCGTAGCACTTGCCAACCAGACATGACTCAGTGTAGCACCTGTCGGCCAGGCATGACTTGACAGCTCCACCGAATCTCCGTGCAAGACAGTGGGCATAAATACAATTCTGTTTTAAAAAATAGACTCTAACCCTAGTAAAATTTTAACTAAGCCATCAAATTTCAATTTATCTGTGTTGCAAAAGTAGGGATGGCACCTGCAGGGTATGGTACGAGTGGAGCCACCCCGTACCCTTACCTGTCCATCCTGAACTTACCTATCACCCATACCCATATCCATCAAGGGTATAACTTTCTTCATACCCGTCACTTGACAGGGTAATTGGGTACCCGCGGGAAAAAATACCCGAGTTTACAACACATCAAATTGAGCAGAAGTAGTTATAAAAGGCAACATATAATCATAATAAGTTATTAATAGCAACACATATTAAACAATAATGTACAACAAAATATTGTAACAACGACACATTCACATAAACAAAAAAAACTTGCCTATAAAGCATAAAAATGTTAAACAACAACACATAATCATAAATAACAACACATAGTCATACACCTTAAGTTCATAAAATCATGATAAATTCTAGAGATAATTTGAATGCATGTTAGAGTTTCTACCTAGCGCGATTGGGGAGGAAAATTTAATACGTTAGGACATTAAAGGAAACCCACTTGTCAACATTTTAGATGGGTACATGGGTACACTTGCATGACTTATACGATCCCATACACGTACCATCTCTACCTGATGGGTATGATATTTTCCCATTTAAGTACCCATGAGTAAATTTTTGTCCCATACCCTTACCCTAATAGGGTTTTTACCTGCAGGGTACGCGGGTAATGGGTACCCATTGCCATCCCTAGGCAAAAGTATTAGCCCCTAAAATTCCTTTCGGATACTAATCCAGGGCAATTGCAACTTGTTTATTTTAGTTTCAGACATGAATTTTATATCACTTACAAATGCACACTTGGTATATGGTAGTCTAATAATGAAATAGGAACATAAACATATTATTAGGAATGTCATCCTGAACTTGCTCATTGTTAAACATGACCCTCTTACAAGTGACCAAGGTAAGTAAACAAAATCATCAATCAATAAAGCTCCTAAAAGAACATTCATTACCAACTAATTTGAGGTCGTTAAGAAAGTTGCTTGATGTAGCAGAACTAACAATAGATCTGCTTAGACCATATATGTTCCTGTTTTGAATGACAAAGCGCCTCCAGGTTGTATGGATGACTGACCACTTAGAATGCACAAACTTGTATTGAAAGAAGAGGTGTGTTATGGCATGATACAATTTAAACTCCATTAGGATGACTGACCACGTAGAATGTAGAGACTTGCATTGAAAGAAGTGATGTTTGATTGAGTGCAAAAGCTATAACACTTGCTTCCTTTCCATTTGCAACGAAAGAGGTCGTATTTAGTTAGCACACAACTCCCCTATGAAGATATCTGATATGTCTCCAACATATCTATAATTTGTGATTGTTCCATGCTGTTATATTATCATTCTTGGATGTTTTACAATCATTTTATAGCAACTTTATATCAGTTTTGGGACTAACCTATTGACATAGTGCCCAGTGCGAGTTGTTGTTTTTTGCTTCGCAGAATATCAGTACCAAACGGAGTCCAAACACAGCGAAACTTTTTGGAGATTTTTTCTGGACCAGAAGACACCCAGTGGGCCAAGAAAGTACTAGAGGGAGGCCCGTGGGGAGCACAACCCACTAGGGCGCGCCCAGGGGGGTTGTGGCCCCCACGGAGCCCTCCTGCACCGCCTCTTCGCCCTATAAATTCCCAAATATTCTAGAAACCCTAGGTGAGTCGATGAAACACAATTCCAGCTGTCGCAAGTTCCAGAACCACGAGATCCAATCTAACACCATCACGGAGGGGTTCATCATTCTCATTGGTGCCTCTCGGATGATCGTGAATAGTCCACCATAGACCTAAGGGTCCGTAGGCAGTAGCTAGATGGCTTCCTCTCTCTCTCTCTTGATTCTCAATACAATGGTCTCTTGGAGATGTATTTGATGTAACTCTTTTTTTGCGTTGTGTTTGTTGGGATCCGATGAACTTTGAGTTTATGATTAGATCTATATCCATGAATATTATTCGAGTCTTGTTTGATCTCTTATATGCATGATTATTAATAGCCTCGTATTTCTTCTTCTTCGAATCTTTGGTTTAGTTAGGCCAACTAGATTGATTTTTCTTGCCATGGGAAGAGGTGCTTTATGATGGGTTCGATCTTCCGGTGTTCTTTCCCAGTGACAGAAGGGGCAGGAAGACACGCATGTATCATTATTATTAAGGATAACAAGATGGGGTATATTCCTACATGAATAGATCTCGTCTACATCATGCCATCGTTCTTATTACAGTACTCCGTTTCTCCATGAACTTAATACACTAAATGCATGCTGGATAGCGGTCGATGTGTGGAGTAATAGTAGTAGATGCAGGCAGGAGCCAGTCTAGTAATCTTGCACATGATGCCTATATATTGATCATTGCCTTGGATATCGTCATAATTATTCGATCTTCTATCAATTGCCCAACAATAATTTGTTTACCCACCGTGTGATATTTCTCGAGAGAAGCCACTAGTGAAATCTACGGCCCCTGGGTCTATTCTCTATCATATTTGCTTTCCGATCTATTGTTTTCTATTTTTATTTTCAGATCTATATTTCTAAAAACCCAAAAATACATTCCTGTGGTTTTTTATTACTTATTCTATTTCATGTTTTATCGAGATCTATTTATCCAATCTACCGCAAAACAATTTATCTTTTTACCAAGGAGGGATTGACAACCCCTCTTACGCGTCGGGTTGCAAGTATTTGTTCTTTGTGTGTAGGTACAATTTTCATAGTGTTGCTTGGTTGTCCTACTAGATTGATACCTTGGTTTCACAACTAAGGGAAATACCTACCGTAGTTGTATTGCATCATCCCTTCCTCTTTGGAAAAATACCGACACAGTTTCAAGAAACATTAATATCACATGAAAATTTTAACTTTGTGTCTTCGATCTCAATAATTGTTTATTCTTGTCCACTGAAATCTCTTAGTGTAAGAGTGCACGATAAATAGGGTTGACTATGAAGGATCCATCTTTAGTTAGATTCCAAAAAAACACATCCCATCCTTGCGTCAGGTTAATCGAATTAAAATTGGACATAGGATTTGTCCATGACACAAGACGAGGGCCGATATCGAACCCGCCTAAAGGATGCATCTGGTAGGAAGGAGTTGAGCATGTGCTCAAGAGTGTCATTTTTATTGCATACAAATGTAGAATAAGTCTAGATACTATTCCTAGATAGTATAGTTTCCTAGCTACTTGTTCTCCCAAAAACTTAACTTAGAATCGTCCATTATTGAAAAGGATCCAAAGAAGAAAATATGTTCATTTGCCGCCATCATAACAACCCAAAAACTGTGAATCTTCATCCATCCAATATGCGCTGAAGGGTTTTCCAAATTCCATCCTAAGTAAGTAGCTTGAACAACCATTTACTAAGTAAGGAATCATTCTTGACCTAGAGGTCTTGAGTATGTAAACCTTCTTAGTCTTTTTATCGACAAACCACACTCCATTTGTTAACCTATACTATCTCTTTTAGAAATAAGAATCGGAATATGAAATAATTTGGTCTTTACATGACCCCTTTTAGAAATTAAAAAAATGGAGAGCATGTAGAGAACCATGTTTGTGAGAACAGAATTGATCAAAATCATTCGTCCTCCAATGAAGTGCAGTTTTATTTTACAACTGCTCAACCCTTTCTCTAAATGCTCTTCCACATGTTTCTGCTCCGCGTTAGTGATATGGCGATAATGTATCAGAATTCTAAAATAATAAATGGGGAATTGGTCTTGTGCGCAAACAAACATGTCAGTATATTGTGTGGCCACCTCCTAGGTTTCTCTGAAATAGAACAATTCACTTTGATGGAAGTTAATTTTAAGACAAAAAATTTGTTCAAAAGATGAAAGTAAGAGTTTAGAATTTCTAGCCTTATCAAGGTCATGTTCCCTAAAAAGAATCACACCCTTGTATTCCGCAAGATTAAGGGGCCCCATACACAAGATGAGGCAGTACTCCCGCAATTTAGCCATCCTGTTGGGCGCGTTCGGTCATAATAACCAACATGTTGTCCACCATCTTGAATAACATTGGAGATATAGGGTCACATTGATGTAGTCATGTTTTGGTGTGGAAGTAATGGCTATGTCATCATTGAATTTGATAGCCACACTACCTCAAGTAACTAATTTTTTGATTCATTCATGCCATTTCTCAGATAAACCTTTCCTTATCCCGGTCTATCGGAGAAATAAACATTCGGCTTTATCTTAAGCCTTTTCAATGTCAAATTTGAATACTACTGCATTGAAGTTCTTACGGTGCATCCCATGAACGGTCTCGTTAAGGATAACTAGTCCATTGAGTATATTTCTTCCTTGCATGAAAATTGGTTGTGATAGCCAAAAAAGATGGTCAACAACCACATTAAGCCTATTAGAGGCAACTTTGGTGAAAGTTTGAAGTTGACACTAAGGATCCATATCATCTGTATTGATAGATTTGTTCATCCTCCATAATCTTTGGCAACAAATCAATCTCACAAAATTAAGCCTATATAGGTCAAGTGGCTGATGTGAAGAAAATTGAACAACACCATTAGGTCAGCCTTGAGGACATCTGAGATGTACTGATAGAACCTTATGGGAAGCCATGAAGTAAGGGAGCTTTGTTCTGCTACATTAGAAACACCGGAGCTCACCTCCTCCACAGAAAAAGGGGTCGTGAGGATATTATTCTCTTCTGAAGTGACCTATAAAATATCATCCCTCTAGGTCTAATCGAGGGTAGAATTCCCTCCGTCTGGAGCCCTAGACAAAGACTGGTAGTATGGAGTGATATAAATTTTAGCTCCGCCTGACCCTCAATGCATCTCTCATCTTGTTGGAGACTAAAAGTACACTTATTCCTATGTTGTCCGTTGGTGACCATGTGAAAATATCGTGTATTGTTGTCTCTTTCCAAAATAAATTGGCCTTTGGATCTTTGGTACTACTTGATTTCATCTTCTCGCAATAGATGTGCTATCTGCTTGTTGGATTGATGTTTCATACCAAACAAATGTTGAGATGAAGTGTGGAACCCAACGATTTTATCGAGATCATTAATAATGGTGGTGGCGGCGGGGTCGTCTTCTTCCTCCACCACCGCTGCCTCTCTCGTGCATATTTAACCTGATATGTCTCCAATGTATCTATAATTTTTTATTGTTCCATGCTATTATATTATCTGTTTTGGATGTTTTATATGCATTAATATGATAGTTTATATTATTTTTGGGACTAACTTATTAACCTAGAGCCCAGTGCTAGTTTTTGTTTTTTCCTTGTTTTTTAGCTTCATGGAGAAGGAATACCAAACGGAGTCCAAACGAAATAAAACCTTCACGATGATTTTTCTTGGACCAGAAGACACCCCGGAGACTTGAAGACCAAGTCAAAAGAGCCACGAGGCGTCCACAAGGGTGGAGGGCGCGCCTAGGGGGGTAACATGTCACCCTGCCTTGTGGGCCCCACGGTGACCCCTGACCTAGTTCTGCCTCCTATATATTCACCTATATTCCCAAACCACCAGAGGAATCCACGAAAACACTTTTCCACCGCCGCAACCTTCTGTTCCCATGAGATCCCATCTTGGGGCCTTTTCCAGCATCCTGCCGGAGGGGGATTCGATCACGGAGGGCATCTAGATCAACTCTATTGCCCTTCCGATGAAGCGTGAGTAGCTTACCTCAAACCTATGGGCCCATAGCTAGTAGCTAGATGGCTTCTTCTCTCTCTTTGATTCTCAATACCATGTTCTCCTCGATGTTCTTGGAGATCTATCCGATGTAATCTTATTTTACGGTGTGTTTTGTCAAGATCTAATGAATTATGGATTTGTTATCAGATTATCTATGAATATTATTTCAATCTCCTCTAAATTCTTTTATGCATGATTTGATATCTTTGTAATTCTCTTCAAACTATCGGTTTAGTTTGGCCAACTAGATTGGTTTTTTTTGCAATGGGAGAAGTGCTTAGCTTTGGGTTCAATCTTGCGGTGTCCTCACCCAGTGATAGTAGGGGTAGCGAGGCACGTATTGTATTGGTTCCATTGAGGATAAAAAGATGGGGTTTACATCATATTGCTTGAGTTTATTCCTCTACATCATGTCATCTTACTTAAAACGTTACTCTGTTCTTCATGAACTTAATACTCCAGATGTAGGCAGGAGTCGGTCGATGTGAGGAGTAATAGTAGTAGATGCAGGCAGGAGTCGGTCTACTTAACACGGACGCGGTGCCTATATTTCATAATCATTGCCTTAGATATCGTCATAACTTTGTGCTTTTCTATCAATTGCTCGACTGTAATTTGTTCACCCACCGTATTATTTTCTATCTTGAGAGAAGCCTCTAGTGAAACCTATGGCCCCAGGGTCTATTTTCATCATACTAGTTTCCGATCTTCTATTTTTCATCATACTAGTTTCCGATTTTCTATTATCCATCATACTAGTTTCCAATCTACTATTTTGCAATTTTTTACTTTCCGATCTATAAACCAAAATAACCCCGAAAATATTTACTTTATCTTTTGTTTAGTTTTATCTATCTCTATGAGATCTCACTTTTACAAGTGACCGTGAAGGGATTGACAACCCCTTTATCGCGTTGGGTGCAAGTGTTTGATTGTTTGTGCAGGTATTGGTGATTTTTCCGTTGTCTCCTACTGGATTGATACTTTGGTTCTCTAACTGAGGGAAATACTTATCTCTACTTTGCTGCATCACCCTGTCCTCTTCATGGGAAAAAGCAACGCAAGCTCAAGAAGTAGCAGGAATAATTTCTGGCGCCGTTGTCGGGGAGATCTACACCAAGTCAAGACATACCAAGTACCCACCATAAAACTCTCGTGTCTTGCATTACATTATTCGCCATTTGCCTCTCGTTTTCCTCTCCCACTTCTAAAATGATTTTCGAAAATATTTGCCTTTTTCTTCGCCCCTCTTCCATTCGTCTTTTCATTCACTTTTTGTTTGCTCGTGTGTTAGATTGCTTGGTTTGTCACGATGGCTCAAAAGAATACCAAATTGTGTGACTTTTCAAATAGTGATAAGAATGATTTTATTAGTTCTCCGATTGTGAAAGGAAATATGCCCTAGAGGCAATAATAAAGTTATTATTTATTTCCTTATATCATGATAAATGTTTATTATTCATGCTAGAATTGTATTAACCGGAAACATAATACATGTGTGAATACATAGACAAACAGAGTGTCACTAGTATGCCTCTACTTGACTAGCTCGTTGATCAAAGATGGTTATGTTTCCTAACCATAGACATGAGTTGTCATTTGATTAATGGGATCACATCATTAGGAGAATGATGTGATTGACTTGACCCATTCCGTTAGCATAGCACTTGATCGTTTAGTTTGTTGCTATTGCTTTCTTCATGACTTATACATGTTCCTATGACTATGAGATTATGCAACTCCCGTTTACCGGAGGAACACTTTGTGTGTCTACCAAACGTCACAACGTAACTGGGTGATTATAAGAGTGTCTACAGGTGTCTCCAAAGGTACATGTTGGGTTGGCGTATTTCGAGATTAGATTTTGTCACTCCGATTGTCGGAGAGGTATCTCTGGGCCCTCTCGGTAATGCACATCACATAAGCCTTGCAAGCATTGCAACTAATGAGTTAGTTGTGGATGATGTATTACGGAACGAGTAAAGAGACTTGCCGGTAACGAGATTGAACTAGGTATTGAGATACCGACGATCGAATCTCGGGCAAGTAACATACCGATGACAAAGGGAACAACGTATGTTGTTATGCGGTCTGACCGATAAAGATCTTCGTAGAATATGTGGGAGCCAATATGAGCATCCAGGTTCCGCTATTGGTTATTGACCGGAGACGTGTCTCGGTCATGTCTACATTGTTCTCGAACCCGTAGGGTCCGCACGCTTAAGGTTTCGATGAAGTTATATTATGAGTTTATGAGTTTTTGATGTACCGAAGGAGTTCGGAGTCCCGGATGAGATCGGGGACATGACGAGGAGTCTCGAAATGGTCGAGACGTAAAGATCGATATATTGGACGACTATATTCGGACATCGGAAAGGTTCCGAGTGATTCGGGTATTTTTCGGAGTACCGGAGAGTTACGGGAATACGTAT
This sequence comes from Triticum urartu, assembly GCF_003073215.2. Lineage (NCBI taxonomy): Eukaryota > Viridiplantae > Streptophyta > Magnoliopsida > Poales > Poaceae > Triticum > Triticum urartu. Next base: position 391,689,981 of record NC_053023.1, on the reverse strand, counting down.
TGGGCCTTATTGGGCCATACGGGAAAGAAGGAAAAGGGCCTCAAGGGTGGCCGCACCCCTCCCCTTGGTCTGGTCCGAATTGCGACTAGGGAAGGGGGGCGCCCCCTTCCTTCCTTCTCCTTTTCCCTTCCTCTTTTCCTATTCCATATGGGAGGTGGAATCCTAGGCGGTCTGCCTCCTTGGCGTGCCCCCTCCTAGGGCCGGCCTCCTTCCCTTGCTCCTTTATATACGGGTGCAGGAGGGATCCCAAAGAACACAAATTGAATGCATTGACATCTCTCTAGCCGGTGCGTTTGCCCCATCCACATAATCCACCTCGGTCATATCGTCGTAGTGCTTAGGCGAAGCCCTGCGCCGGTAGCTTTATCATCACCGTCATGACGCCGTTGTGCTGACGAAGCTCCCCCTCAGCACTCAGCTGGATCGAGAGTTCGTGGGACGTCGCCGAGCCGAACATGTGCAGATCATGGAGGTGCCGTACTTTCGGTACTAGGATCGGTCGGATCGTGAAGACGTACAACTACATCAACCTCTTTGTCATAACGCTTCCGCTTTCGGTCTATGAAGGTACGTGGACAACACTCTCCCCTCTGTTTTTGTGCATCACCATGATCTTGTGTGTGCGTAGGAACTTTTTTGAAATTACTACGTTCCCCAACAGTGGCATCCGAGCCTGGTTTTATGTGTTGATGTTATATGCACGAGTAGAACACAAGTGAGTTGTGGTGATATAAGTCATACTGCTTACCAGCATGTCATACTTTGGTTCGGCGGTATTGTTGGATGAAGCGGCCCGGACCGACATTACGCGTACGCTTACGCGAGACTGGTTCTACCGACGTGCTTTGCACACAGGTGGCTGGCGGGTGTCAGTTTCTCCAACTTTAGTTGAATCGAGTGTGGCTACGCCGGTCCTTGGAAGGTTAAAACAGCACCTAACTTGACAACTATGTTGTGGTTTTGATGCGTAGGTAAGAACGGTTCTTCTCAGCCCGTAGCAGCCCCGTAAAACTTGCAACAACAAAGTAGAGGACGTCTAACTTGTTTTTGCAGGGCATGTTGTGATGTGATATGGTCAAGACGTGATGAGATATAAGTTGTTTGTATAAAGATGATCATGTTTTGTTGAAGTTATCGGCAACTGGCAGAAGCCTTATGGTTGTCTCTTTATTGCATAAGATGCAAGCGCCAAATAATTGCTTTACTTTATCGCTATGCGATAGCAATAGTTGCAAGAGCAATAGTTGGCGAGACGACCATGTGATGACACATTGATATAGATCAAGATGATGGAGATCATGGTGTCATGCCGGTGACGATGGAATCATGACGATGCTTTGGAGATGGAGATCAAAGGCACAAGATGATGATGGCCATATCATGTCACATATTTTGATTGCATGTGATGTTTATCTTTTATACATCTTATTTTGCTTAGTAACGGTAGCATTATAAGATGATCTCTCACTAATTATCAAGAAGTGTTCTCCCTGAGTATGCACCGTTGCGAAAGTTCTTCGTGCTGAGACACCACGTGATGATCGGGTGTGATAGGCTCTACGTTCAAATACAACGGGTGCAAAACAGTTGCACACGCGGAATACTCAGGTTATACTTGACGAGCCAAGCATATACAGATATGGCCTCGGAACACGGAGACCGAAAGGTTGAGCGTGAATCATATAGTAGATATGATCAACATAGTGATGTTCACACATTGAAACTACTCCATCTCACGTGATGATCGGACATGGTTTAGTTGATTTGGATCACATGATCACTTAGAGGATTAGAGGGATGTCTATCTAAGTGGGAGTTCTTAAGTAATATGATTAAATTAAACTTAAATTGAACTTAAATCATATAGTCCTGAGAGTATTTTGCAAATCATGTTTTAGATCAATAGCTCGCGTTGTTGCTTCCCTGTGTTTATTTTGATATGTTCCTAGAGAAAACTAAGTTGAAAGATGTTAGTAGCAATGATGCGGATTGGATCCGTGATCTGAGGTTTATCCTCATTGCTGCAGTAGAAGTTATGTCCTTGATGCACCGCTAGGTGACAGACCTATTGCAGGAGCAGATGCAGACGTTATGAACGTTTGGCTAGCTCAATATGATGACTACTTGATAGTTTAGTGCACCATGCTTAAGGCTTAGAATCGGGACTTCAAAGACGTTTTGAACGTCATGGACCATATGAGATGTTCCAGGAGTTGAAGTTAATATTTCAAGCAAATACCCGAGTTGAGAGATATGAAGTCTCCAACAAGTTCTATAGCTAAAAGATGGAGGAGAATAGCTCAAGCAGTGAGCATGTGCTCAGATTGTCTGGGTACTACAATCGCTTGAATCAAGTGGGAGTTAATCTTCCAGATAAATAGTGATTGACAGAATTCTCTAGTCACCATCACCAAGTTAGTAGAACTTCGTGATGAACTATGATATGCAAGGGATAACGGAAACGATTCCCAAGCTCTTCGTAATGCTGAAATCGACGAAGGTAGAAATCAAGAAAAATATCAAGTGTTGATGGTAGACAAGACCACTAGTTTCAAGAAAAGGGCAAAGGGAAGAAGGGGAACTTCAAGAAGAACGGCAAGCAAGTTGCTGCTCAAGTGAAGAAGCCCAAGTCTGGTCCTAAGCCTGAGACTAAGTGCTTCTACTGCAAAGGGACTGGTCACTGGAAGCGGAACTGCCCCAAGTATTTGGCGGATAAGAAGGATGGCAAAGTGAAAAGGTATATTTGATATACATGTTATTGATGTGTACTTTACTAGTGTTTATAGCAACCCCTCAGTATTTGATACTAGTTCAGTTGCTAAGATTAGTAACTCGAAACAGGAGTTGCAGAATAAACAGAGACTAGTTAAGGGTGAAGTGACGATGTGTGTTGGAAGTGGTTCCAAGATTGATATGATCATCATCGCACACTCCCCTATACTTTCGGGATTAGTGTTGAACCTAAATAAGTGTTATTTGGTTTTTGCGTTGAGCATGAATATGATTTGATCATGTTTATTGCAATACGGTTATTCATTAAAGTAGAGAATAATTGTTGTTCTGTTTACATGAATAAAACCTTCTATGGTCATACACCCAATGAAAAATGGTTTTGTGATCTCGATCGTAGTGATACACATATTCATAATATTGAGCCAAAAGATGCAAAGTTATAATGATAGTGCAACTTATTTGTGGCACTGCCGTTTAGGTCATATTGGTGTAAAGCGCATGAAGAAAATCCATGCTGATGGGCTTTTGGAATCACTTGATTATGAATCAGTTGATGCTTGCGAACCATGCCTCATGGGCAAGATGACTAAGACTCCGTTCTCCGGAACCAATGGAGCGAGCAACATATTTGTTGGAAATCACACATACTGATGTATGTGGTCCGATGAATATTGAGGCTCGCGGCAGGTATCATTATTTTCTGATCTTCACAGATGATTTGAGCAAATATGAGTATATCTACTTGATGAAACACAAGTCTGAAACATTTGAAAAGTTCAAAGAATTTCAGAGTGAAGTGGAGAATCATCGTAATAAAAATAAAAGTTTCTACGATATGACCGCAGAAGTAAAATATTTGAGTTACGAGTTTGGCCTTCAGTTAAAACAATGTGAAATAGTTTCACTACTCACGCCACCTGGAACACCACGGTGTAATGGTGTGTCCGAACATCGTAACCGTACTTTATTAGATAATGGTGCGATCTATGATGTCTCTTACCATTTACCACTATCGTTTTGGGGTTATGCATTAGAGACAGCTACATTCACATTAAATAGGGCACCATCTAAATCCGTTGAGACGACACCGTATGAACTATGGTTTGGCAAGAAACCTAAGCTGTCGTTTCTTGAAGTTTGAGGTTGCAATACTTATGTGAAAAAGTTTCAACCTGATAAGCTCAAACCCAAATCGGAGAAGTGTATCTTCATAGGATACCCAAAAGAAAATGTTGGGTACACCTTCTATCACAGATCCGAAGGCAATATATTCATTGCCGAGAATGGATCCTTTCTAGAAAAGGAGTTTCTCTCGAAAGAAGTGAGTGGGAGGAAAGTAGAACTTGATGAGGTAACTGTACCTACTTCCTTATTGGAAAGTAGTTCATCACAGAAATCTGTTCCTGTGACTACTACACCAATTAGTGAGGAAGCTAATGATGATGATCATGTAACTTCAGATCAAGTTACTACCGAACCTCGTAGGTAAACCAGAGTGAGTTCCGCACCATAGTGGTACGGTAATCCTGTTCTGGAGGTCATGTTACTTGACCATGACGAACCTACGAACTATGAGGAAGTGATGATGAGCCCAGATTCCGCGAAATGGCTTGAGGCCATGAAATCTGAGATGAGATCCATGTATGAGAACAAAGTATGGACTTTGATTGACTTGCCCAATGATAGGCGAGCCATTGAGATTAAATGGATCTTCAAGAGGAAGACAGACGCTGATAGTGGTGTTACTATCTACAAAGCTAGAATTGTCGCAAAAAGGTTTTTGACAAGTTCAAGGTGTTGACTACGATGAGAGTTTCTCACTCGTATCTATGCTTAAGTCTGTCCGAATCATGTTAGCAATTGCCACATTTTATGAAATCTGGCAAATGGATAAACAAAACTACATTCCTTAATGGATTTATTAAAGAAGAGTTGCATATGATGCAACGAGAAAGTTTTGTCAATCCTAAAGGTGCTAACAAAATATGCAAGCTCCAGCGATCCATCTATGGACTGGTGCAAGCATCTCGGAGTTGGAATACACGCTTTGATAAGTTGATCAAAGCATATAGTTTTATACAGACTTGCGGTGAAGCCTGTATTTTCAAGAAAGTGAGTGGGAGCACTACAACATTTCTGATAAATATATGTGAATGACATATTGTTGATCAGAGATAATGTAGAATTATTCTGCAAAGCATAAAGGAGTGTTTGAAAGGAGTTTTTCAAAGAAATTCCTCGGCGAAGCTGCTTACATATTGAGCATCAAGATCTATAGAGATAGATCAAGATGCTTGATAAGTTTTTTCAATGAGTACATACCTTGACAAGATTTTGAAGTAGTTCAAAATGGAACAGTCAAAGAAAGAGTTCTTGCCTGTGTTACAAGGTGTGAAGTTGAGTAAGACTCAAAACCCGACCACGGCAGAAGATAGAGAGAGAATGAAAGTCATTCCATATGCCTTAGCCATAGGTTCTATAAAGTATGCCATGATGTGTACCAGACCTATTGTATACCCTGCCCTGAGTTTGGCAAGGGAGTACAATAGTGATCTAGGAGTAGATCACTGGACATTGGTCAAAATTATCCTTAGTGGAATAAGGATATGTTTCTCGATTATGGAGGTGACAAAAAGGTTTGTCGTAAAGGGTTACGTCAATGCAAATTTTGACACTGATCCAGATGACTCTAAATCTCAATCAGGATACATATTGAAAGTGGGTGCAATTAGTTAGAGTATTTCCGTGCAGAGCATTGTTGACATAGAAATTTGCAAAATACATACGGATCTGAATGTAGCAGACCCGTTGACTAAACTTCCCTCACAAGCAAAACATGATCACACCTTAGTACTCTTTGGGTATTAATCACATAGAGATGTGAACTAGATTATTGACTCTAGTAAACCCTTTGGGTGTTGGTCACATGACGATGTGAACTATGGGTGTTAATCACATGGTAATGTGAACTATTGATGTTAAATCACATGGCGATGTGAACTAGATTATTGACTCTAGTGCAAGTGGGAGACTGAAGGAAATATGCCCTAGATGCAATAATAAAGTTATTATTTATTTCCTTATATCATGATAAATGTTTATTATTCATGCTAGAATTGTATTAGCCGGAAACATAATACATGTGTGAATTCATAGACAAACAGTATGTCACTAGTATGCCTCTACTTGACTAGCTCGTTGAATCAAAGATGGTTAAGTTTCCTAGCCATAGACATGAGTTGTCATTTGATTAACGGGGTCACATCATTAGAGAATGATGCGATTGACTTGACCCATTCCGTTAGCATAGCACTTGATCGTTTAGTTTGTTGCTATTGCTTTCTTCATGACTTATACATGTTCCTATGACTATGAGATTATGCAACTCCCGTTTACTGGAGGAACACTTTGTGTGCTACCAAACGTCACAACGTAACTGGGTGATTATAAAGGTGCTCTACAGGTGTCTCCGAAAGTACTTGTTGGGTTGGCGTATTTCGAGATTAGGATTTGTCACTCCGATTGTCGGAGAGGTATCTCTGGGCCCTCTCGGTAATGCACATCACTTAAGCCTTGCAAGCATTGCAACTAATGAGTTAGTTGCGGGATGATGTATTACGGAACGAGTAAAGAGACTTGCTGGTAACGAGATTGAACTAGGTATTGAGATACCGATGATCGAATCTCGGGCAAGTAACATACCGATGACAAAGGGAACAACGTATGTTGTTATGCGGTCTGACCGATAAAGATCTTCGTAGAATATGTAGGAGCCAATATGAGCATCCAGGTTCCGCTATTGGTTATTGACCGGAGACGTGTCTCGGTCATGTCTACATAGTTCTCGAACCCGTAGGGTCTGCACGCTTAACGTTACGATGACAGTTTTATTATGAGTTTATGTGTTTTGATGTACCGAAGGTTGTTCGGAGTCCCGGATGTGATCACGGACATGACGAGGAGTCTTGAAATGGTCGAGACATGAAGATTGATATATTGGAAGCCTATGTTTGGATATCGGAAGTGTTCCGGGTGAAATAGTGATTTTACCGGAGTACCGGAGGGGTTATCGGAACCCCCCGGAGGCTATTGGGCCTTATGGGCCCAAGTGGAGGAATAGGAGAGGCGACCAAGGGGCAGCCGCGCGCCCCTCCCCCCCAAGTCCGAATTGGACAAGGAGGGGGGCGGCGGCGCCCCCTTTCCTTTCCCCTCTCTCCTCCTCCCCCCAAGTCCTAATCCAACTAGGAAAAAGGAGGGGAGTCCTACTCCCGGTGGGAGTAGGACTCCTCCGGCGCGCATCCTCCTATGGCCGGCCGCACCCCCCTTGCTTCTTTATATACGGGGGCAGGGGGGCACCCCATAGACACAACAATTGATCTCTTGATCTCTTAGCCGTGTGTGGTGCCCCCTCCACCATTATACACCTCGATCATATTGTAGCGGTGCTTAGGCGAAGCCGTGCGTCGGTAGAACATCATCATCGTCACCATGCCGTCGTGCTGGCGAAACTCTCCCTCAACACTCGGCTGGATCGGAGTTTGAGGGACGTCATCGAGTTGAACGTGTGCAGAACTCGGAGGTGCCGTGCGTTCGGTACTTGATCGGTCGGACCGTGAAGACGTATGACTACATAAACCGTGTTGTGCTAACGCTTCCGCTTTCGGTCTACGAGGGTACATGGACAACACTCTCCCATCTCGTTGCTATGCATCACCATGATCTTGCGTGTGCGTAGGAAAATTTTGAAATTACTACGTTCCCCAACACCACTTTGTACGGGCGTGTTCGGGCAGTACACACATTTCTATATCCAACCCATATATGAAGAAGATACAGGGATGTCTGGCCCGTGCGCCACATAGGATGTGACCCACCGCGGACCACCTTTTCTTGTTCTTTATTCTTTCTTTTCTCCCTCCTCTCTCTCTTCATCTTCACCAATCACATGCATGTGACGACACAAATTGGGATGTGTGGTTGTTTTGCAAGGAATGTAGAGGGTCAAAGCGGACACCTATCGGACGCGTTCACAGTAATTTTAGGGGTCAGATTTGTGCATCATGGTTGTAGATGCTCTTACCGATCTTAGGGAGGAGGCCGATCCAAGAACATGGGTGAGAGAGAGAATACACTAAAATGGATATCCAAGGGCCCAGGAAGTCGCTGCGATTTGATGGAACAATCTCTTAAACTAGTTGAGAAGGTAGAGAACAAGCATACTAACGGACTAGACACAAATGCATGGTATTCTCTCTCTCCTCTTTGATGAGGACATCAATACCATTGTTACACCCACAGCCCCTGCTGCTATACATACTGGACCAATTACTAGAGCTCGCGTACGCCAATTGAATTACCAGGTACTTTCGTTTCTTGGTAATGATTCTAATGTTCATGAGAATATGATGCTGCCTAAATTGGATACATTTGTTTTGCTTACTAATGAAGGGCCTGGCATGGATAAGAGGGATGAACACTGGAGCAAGACCAAGCATGGAGATGATGGCATGCGCAAGGGGATCAAGAACGGAGTTACAGGTGATGATTTTAGGACTTCGAAGCCACCATAAGGAGTGCATGAAGCCTTGGACGAAATATACAAGATGCCACTTCATAAATTTCATCCAGAGACTATTCTAGGTGTTGCGTCACCTTATTATTGGGCCAGGCCCAGGTATTTTCGAAATACTTAAGTATAGGCTATTTTTAGAGTTCGTATGTGTGGGAAACAAGAGTTAGGGTTGGTTTCGGACCCCTCCTCCAAGGGCCACGAAATTTCCCCATCTTCCTCCATATATACAGCCCTTAGGGCGTCGTTTAGACTTTGGGTTTTGTTTAGATTAAAAGTTTGCCATAGCTGCAACTTCGCGTACTTCGTTTGTGTCCAACGACCAGACCAAGACGTCACAGAACCCCACCTTCATTAATAAAGCTTTCCTATTTTATTCGCAATATCCAGATTGCAATCTCAGTTTCTTGCTTGTTCTTCGTTTGCTCGCAGGAAATAGACCCTCGTGGTCAAGTTGACCGTGCTCCGGCGTGGTCAATAACCCTCGGAAGTTGGTTTAGTGATTGCTAAGGCGCGACGTCTTCACATGTTCGTAGTCGGATTGTCAAAGTTGACTCCCACAGAAAACGATATCTATCTCATCGAAACATCAGGACACCTTCGCCCCTATCACTCTTTGATAGTCAAATCCAGCAGATCTCGGGTAGGGGTCCAGAACAGGTAGCCTTGGTATGATGGTAATAGAGGCATAGTATTTTACCTAAGTTTGGGCTCTCTCAAAGAGATAATACCCTACGTCCTGCTTTGATTGTATTAATTTCGAGGGAGTACAAGTTACATGTTGATCTACCACGAGATCGTGTGCGTATGAGGTGTCATCTACAAGCCTCACCCCTCGGTTTATATGGATGTCGAGGGTGTCTAGGGTTTGCACATAGATCGGTTTCATCTAGGGTAATCGTGGTGTAGACCACCTCTAAGTCTTGGAGTATGCGCCAAGTCTTCGAAAGTTATCTTGGCGCTCCTAGGCTCGATGAGTTTGGCCCACTGGTAAATTATCATGGGGGTCCTCGGCCCGACCCACATGTCCGGGAGAGGACATGGCAAGCAACCCCTAGTCTAGAACACCATCACTCTTGGAAACCAGACCCTTAAGCACCGTGCTTTGATCTATGCGAATGTCATTATTATTTTCATCAAGCCATACCTCTAGGACAGAAATACTATTGCTGCTCCGTTGGAATTATTTGGTGCTGCCTCTGGCCTCAAAGTCAACTTTACTAAGAGTAGAATCCTCCATATAAGATGTAAAGATATGGATTGTCTGATATATAGGCCGGGCTTGGCTGCCAAATCGCGAGCTTTGCTTGTACCTATCTAGGTATGTCTTTGTCTAACAAAAGACTAGAATGGAGTAATTTTTAGGAACTGTCGGATTAACTCAGCTGGCTGCTTTACATAGGTTCATTTTGTGATCTTGATAATGGCAATCTTCCAAGTAATATCTATTGACATGCCCAAATGGATCTATAGTCAGATTGACGAGCTCATTCTCACTTTATTTCATAGTGGTGCTGACCATGCTAGTGGGGGAAAGTGCCTTGTTAGATGGAGCCAGAGCGACTCTCTAGTCCAATTCAGTGGATTGGGCATCTCTAACCTGTAGCTCCAAGGCAAGGCACTAAAATTAAGGTGGTTGTTGGCAATGTTGTGATAGAGGCAAAGGTGTCCCGTCTTTCGATGAGATGGTGGCTATTGTTTTTGAGGAAGTCGACTCTGACGATTCAACTACGATCGTGCGAGGACGTCGCGCCTTAGCAATCGCTAAACCAACTCCGAGAGGTTATTGACCACGCCGGAGCACGATCAACCTGACCACGAATGTCTGTTTTCCTGCAGGCAAACGAAGAACAAGCAAGAAATTAAGATTGCAATCTGGATATTGCGAATATAAGAGGAAAGCTTTATTGATCAAGGTGGGGTTCTGTGACGCCTTTGTCTGGTCGTTGAACACAAACGAAGTACGCGAAGTTGCAGCTATGGCGAACTTTAATCTAAACAAAACCCAAAGTCTAAACAATGCCCTAAGGGCTGTATATATGGAGGAAGAGGCGGAGGGGGGGGGGTTGATTTCGTGGCCCTTGGAGGAGGGGTCTGAAACCAACCCTAACTCTTGTTTCCCCACACATACGGACTCTAAAAACAGCCTATAATTAAGTATTTCGAAAATACATGGGCCTGGCCCAATAATAAGGTGACGCATCACCTAGAATAGCCTCTGGACGAAATTTATGAAGTGGCATCTTGTATATTTCGTCCAAGGCTTCATGCACTCCTTATGGCGGCTTCAAAGTCCTAAAATCATCACTTGTAACTCTGTTCTTGATCCCCTTGCGCATGCCATCATCTCCATGCTTGGTCTTGCTCCAGTGTTCATCCCTCTTATCCATGCCAGGCCCTTGATTTGCAAGCAAAACAAATGTATCCAATTTAGGCAGCATCATATTCTCATGAACATTAGAATCATTACCAAGAAACGAAAGTACCTGATAATTTAATTGGCGTGCGCGAGCTCTAGTAATTGGTCCAGTATGTATAGCAGTAGGGGCTGTGGGTGTAACAATGGTATTGATGTCCTCATCATCCCCCCTTCTTGAAACGAAGTCGTCCTCGACGGAAGCTCATCTTCCTCACCCAAATAAGGCTTCAAATCTGCATTGTTAAAAGTGGGACTAACCCCATAATCTACATGCAGCTCAAGTTTATATGCATTATCATTTATTTTCTCTAACACCTTAAAAGGACAATCAGCACATGGCATTAGCTTTGATTTGCGCAAATTAGGAAATCTATCCTTACGCAAATGTAACCAAACAAGATCTCCAGGTGCAAACACAACATGTTTTCTACCCTTATCTCCAACAAGTTTATATTTAGCATTCATACGCTCAATGTTTTCCTTAGTTAACTCATGTATTTTTAAAATCAATTCAACACCTTCTTTAGCATCAAAATCAACCTTTTCCGAAGATGGAAGAGGCAACAAATCAATAGGTGCACGAGGTAGGAAACCATACACAATTTCAAAAGGGCACATCTTAGTAGTAGAATGCAATGAACGATTATAAGCAAATTCAATATGAGGCAAGCATTCTTCCCACATTTTCTTATTATTCTTCAAAACAGCCCTAAGCATAGTAGACAATGTTCTATTGACTACTTCAGTTTGTCCATCAGTTTGGGGGTGACAAGTAGTACTAAAAAGCAGCTTAGTCCCCAACTTAGCCCATAAACATCTCCAAAAGTGGCTAAGAAATTTAGTATCACGATCTGAAACAATAGTATTTGGCACACCATGTAAGCGAATAATTTCACGAAAGAACAAATCAGCAACATTAACAGCATCATCGCTTTTATGACATGGTATAAAGTGTGCCATTTTCGAGAACCTATCCACGACAACAAATATGCTATCCCTCCCCTTCTTTGTTCGAGGTAAACCTAAAACAAAGTCCATAGATATATCCTCCCAAGGAATACTAGGTACAGGCAAAGGCATATATAAACCATGAGGATTGAGTCGTGACTTAGCTCTTTGACATGTAGTGCAGCGAGAAACAAAACGCTCAACACACCGTCTCATCTTTGGCCAAAAGAAATGTGTAGCAAGTATATCCTCCGTCTTCTTGACGCCAAAGTGTCCCATTAATCCTCCTCCATGCGCCTCCTGCAACAACAAAAGACGAACGGAGCTAGCTGGAATGCATAGCTTGTTAGCACGAAACACAAATCCATCGTTAAGAACGAACTTGTTCCAAGTTCTCCCTTCCTTACAATTCTGCAATACATCTTTAAATTCAGCATCATGCACATATTGATCTTTGATGGTCTCCAAACCAAATATTTTAAAGTCAAGTTGTGAAAGCATAGTATAACGACGAGACAAGGCATCAGCAATAACATTTTCTTTACCCTTCTTGTGTTTAATGACATAAGGGAAAGTCTCAATGAATTCAACCCATTTAGCATGTCGACGGTTCAGTTTTGCTTGACTTTTAATGTGTTTCAAAGATTCATGATCAGAATGTATACAAATTCCTTGGGCCATAAATAATGTTGCCATGTTTCTAAGGTCCGAACAAGAGCATATAATTCTTTATCATAAGTAGAATAGTTCAGACTAGGCCCACTCAATTTTTCAGAAAAGTATGCAACAGGTTTGCCATCTTGTAATAACAACACCTCCTAATCCAATTCCACTAGCATCACATTCAAGCTCAAAAGTCTTATTAAAATCAGGAAGTTGGAGTAAAGGAGCATGTGTCAACTTATCTTTCAATACCGTGAAGGCTTCTTCCTGTGCGGTACCCCAAACAAAAGGCACATCCTTCTTTGTAAGCTCGTTGAGAGGTGCAGCAATGGTGCTGAAATCTCTCACAAAACGCCTATAGAAACCAGCGAGGCCAAGGAACTCCTCACTTGTGTGCCCGTTTTGGGCTGCGGCCAACTCTCAATAGCTTCAATCTTGGCTTTATCAACTTCAATTCCCTGTGGAGTAACAACATAGCCAAGAAAAGATACTCGGTCGGTGCAAAAGGTGCACTTCCCAAGGTTACCAAACAAACCTGCATCATGTAGAGCGATAAAAACAGCACGTAAATGTTCCAAATGTTCTTCCAAAGATTTGCTATAAATCAGTATATCATCAAAATAGACTACCACAAATCGTCCAATGAAAGCACGTTAAATTACGTTCATTAGTCTCATAAAAGTACTAGGCGCATTAGTTAGCCCAAAAGGCATGACTAACCACTCATATAAACCAAACTTAGTTTTAAATGCTGTTTTCCATTCATCTCCCAATTTCATACGAATTTGATGGTATCCACTACGCAAATCAACTTTGGAGAACATTGTAGAGCCACTCAATTCATCAAGCATATCATCTAGCCTAGGAATAGGATGACGATAACGAATAGTAATATTATTAATGCCTCTACAATCAACACACATACGCGACGTACCATCCTCTTTAGGCACTAGTATAATAGGAACAGCACAAGGACTAAGAGATTCGCGTATATAACCTTTGTCGAGCAGCTCCTGTACTTGACGCATAATCTCCTTCGTCTCCTCTGGATTGGTACGGTATGGTGCATGGTTGGGTAGCGAAGCACCAGGAATTAAGTCAATTTGATGCTCAATCCCTCGAATAGGTGGTAATCCCGGTGGCACGTCTTGTTTCCTGCGAGCAAATGAAGAACAAGCAAGAAACTGAGATTGCAATCTGGATATTGCGAATATAAGATGAAAGCTTTATGATCAAGGTGGGGTTCTGTGACGTCTTGGTCTGGTCGTTGGACCCAAACGAAGTACGAGAAGTTGCAGCTATGGCGAACTTTTAATCTAAACAAAACCCAAAGTCTAAACGATGCCCTAAGGGCTGTATATATTGGAGGAAGAGGGGGGAATTTCGTGGCCCTTGAGGGTGGGGTCCGAAACCAACCCTAACTCTTGTTTCCCCACACATACGGACTCTAAAAATAGCCTATACTTAAGTATTTCGAAATTACATGGGCCTAGCCCATTAATAAGGTGACGCAGCACCTAGAATAGCCTATGGACGAAATTTATGAAGTGGCATCTTGTATATTTCGTCCAAGGCTTCATGCACTCCTTATGGTGGCTTCAAAGTCCTGAAATCATCACTTGTAACTCCGCTCTTGATCCCCTTGCGCATGCCATCATCTCCATGCTTGGTCTTGCTCCAGTGTTCATCCCTCTTATCCATGCCAGGCCCTTGATTTGCAAGCAAAACAAATGTATCCAATTTAGGCAGCATCATAATCTCATGAACATTAGAATCATTACCAAGAAACGAAAGTACCTGGTAATTTAATTGGCGTGCGCGAGCTCTAGTAATTGGTCCAGTATATGTAACAGTAGGGGCTGTGGGTGTAATAATGGTATTGATGTCCTCATCAATATAACATACTCCTAATAGAAGATCAGATAGTTAATCAAACCAAACATGCTTGACAACTTGGAAAATTGCACCCTGAAGAATTGAACATCACATTTCCAAAATTGAACCAAACAGTTAACTGAACACCACATTGCATGAAATATAGAACATATACACTAGAGTAGAAGATTGCATGGTAAAAGTAGATAGCACAATTCACTAGAATTTGTTAAGGAAAGGCAGTAGCTAGCAAACTGAACATGGGTCCTTATAGTGAGGTAATAAGACAAGCCACTCCTCATTGTCGGAGATATCGATGACAATTGGTTCCTTGGACATGGAAGAGGGCGTGTAGCGACCCGATCCGAAATCGTTCAAGTCTCTGTGTATCAGTACCATCCCAAGATCATGCTGGCACACGCAGTACATTGATGAAAAAATCAAAGTTCAACCACACCTGATTTATTACACGATTCTCATATCGAGTCTTTATTACAATATAATAAATTCGGTCGAAGGCCAACTCATGAGAAAAACTAAATGCTGCGGAAGCATAGACGATAAGCGAGTCCATTCGACTCCATGTGGCAATCACCGAGCGTAGATCGTAGCCTCACTCCTGGTGGGAAAACTCATCTACAACATGAAACGTTGCAGCCATGTAGGTCAGCATTTTGAATATGCCGACAAGTCATAGAGAGAACAACAATAATAATGCTAACACTATATGCAATTTGGTTGTGGGGCTCTAAGTATTATGTTTTTGTGAAAAAGCCAATTTTTCCCTACAACAAAGGACTTGCTTGCAATTAATACAAAATGTTGGTTGTTAACGAGATGGTTCCGCCAACCAGTGTCTCATATCCGAAATCATTAATAACCCATCAATCAATTAATTATGTTTGGTGTTGAGATTTCCGAAATAATCATATTCCAGAGGCTCATTTGTCCATAACCGGGGACACGGCTAATCGTTTAGGTTTCTACTCTACAGAGTCTTGTGCACTTTACCCGCAAGAATCGTTCCATCCTTTATGTCCTCGCACTGCCTAGTGTTTGAAGGTGGGACGGGTGAAACAGGGCCTTCCGTAGAGTTCCTCTGGGCCACTACCGGTGCCCATCCAATCCTACCGTTCTTCTACATCTTGTAGCACCGTCCGGCCAGAGTCACACATAGGGTCAACCTAGCCAGAGCCCATAATGGCTTGCGGCTGCACAGGTAAGCTTCCGGTCAAGGTGTATTCATCCGCCTCATCATGGATGGGTGAAGCTTTCTGCAACATGGCATGGCGCTTCTCCATGCATCCCGGCCATCCGCTGGTTGCTCCAGGGTGCCCATCAAATCCGGCCTGCACCCAGTAGTGAGTTTGAAAACCATCTTGAGCATCTTGAAATCATGGGGTTGTCATCATCTTGTCTCTCACATCTCCCATATGAATCACTCAACCAACCCCATCTACAAGCATACCAAAATAAACTACATCTTCCCGGGCAATGGTAACAAAGGGATTTTGGGTCAACCTACCACATGATACTACTCAAGACCTATGCAATTTCTCCTACTGCATGCATGGTGGGGAGGAAATACTACTAATGCAATAGAACATAGGTAAATAATTTCATGATCAAGACTTGCCTGGCTGGCGGTCTTCGAACGCTAGTGACTCGTGATAGCAAGCTTCGCACTCCGAAAATTCTATCGAGTCAAACATAGCACAAATAAGTATACCTTCATAAAATTTCGACTACAACAACAAGTAAATTATAATAACACACAATCATACACACAAAGAAATCCAACAATAAAACCAATGAAGTCATAGAATCAAAGTAAGGTTTTTACTAAAAGTAAGACAACTCAAAAATAATTTTCTCCTACAAAATTTTTCTTAAACAGAGCCAAAACAAAAGCTTTGTTAACTAATAGAAGGGGAAACATTATAAAAACCTGTAGCGACCCGATCCCAATGGATCGAAGTCTCTGTGCTTAAGTGTCATCCCTGGATCGGTATGCTGACACACACAGTACTCGAGGAATTATAACAAAGTTCAATCACACACTTATTACATCGAGGTCCTCATAAAGAGTGTTTATTACAATAATATGGCTGAAGGCCATCTAATAAAAATAACTGCGGAAGCTTCGAAGGTAAATGAGTCCATCCAACTCCACGGCAAAACTGAGTGCAAGACAATGACCTATCGCACCTTAATCCTCGTCTGAAAATTCTGCAACATGAGACGTTGCAGCCGTGTAGGTCAGCACATGGAATATGCTGGCAAGATCACACTATAGAGCAATGATGAACAATGACTATCACTACATGCATATTTGGCTTGCGGAGGCTCTATGTTTAACATTTGCATAAAGCTAATTTTTCCCTACAACAAAGGAATACATTTTTATTTACTACCAAGTTTATGCCATAATTGAGAAGGTATCCCCAACTCAATCCCAAAATTACGAAGTAATAATAATATTAATAACAATTACCCCACAAATTCATTAAGTAAAGTGATGAGATCAACCCATAACTCAAATACCAGATACTCAAAATGTCCATAGCCGGGGACACGACTAATCATGATTAGTTTGTACACTATGCAGAGGTTTGCGCACTTTTCCCCACAAGACTCGACTGCATCCATGATCGGAAGATCGAGACATAGTCTTTCTGAAGAGGTCCCCTTAACCGATAGATAGGCCGGTACACCTACAATTCCCCTACATCTGCTAGCCCATCATGGAAAGGTTTCCCACAACTTACTTCACTATGCCAGAGCCCATAATGGCTTGTGGCTGCACACGGAAGTTTCTGAGCATGAATAATTTTATGATCCCTTTGAGCCTGGGTGGCATTCCATAGGATGATCACATGGGTACCCAGGGATCTCCTAGGACAACACTGGATTCCCCAGGTGCCCGCAACCAACCCGCCCATATGTGTATTAAAGTAGCCACCTTAAGTTTCTCTTAGTTATTATCTCTCACAACTTGCATGATTCTCACATATCAATTCTCGTCTACGAGCATGGCTAAGCAATATGAGCATAACATATATTCCCGAGGTGATCAAAGGTATTAGGTTCCTACCTCGTCAACTACATAACAATAACCACATGTTCCCAATCCTACTCATGCAAAGTCCGAGGGTGTAACTAATGCATAAAAATTGGGTAATAAAGGGTATGATCAAAGTGTAACTTGCCATGCTGACGATCGGTAAACCCTAGAGATTCGTAGTAGCAAGCTTCGCACTCCGGAAAATACATCATAGACAAACAATAGCATACCTAAGCACTCAAGCATGAAGATGCAAAGAAAACCAAAGAAAAAGATCTTAATAGAAATTTTAGGTCGAGAACTTCGATATGCAAAAAGAATCAACTAAATCAGAGTTGCGAAACTCAAATCATAATCAAAAGAAGTTCGAATTCAAATCTATTTGAAATCAAATTTTAAAATTTCAAAAACATGTTGAAGTTGGTTATCTGGATAGAGGGGATCATAACAAAGAATTTGGCGTTGGTTCCATTGGATTTGGCTAAGCGAGCAGAAAGTTAATAGGGTTTAAAGATCAGGGGCTAATTTGTGAAGAAACTATTCACGGATGGGTCCCTGGCCGAAAATAAAATAGAAAAAGGAAAATCTATTCGACGAATGTCCTCTACAAAACATAACGAACGAAAACATTCGCTATAACTAACTAAATAGAAAACGTTCATTACTTAACTAAACTAAATAAAATAAAACCGGGTTTAAACAAAAAACTGAAAACTAAAAGAAAATCGGACCGGACCGGGTGGTGGTTTTTTACAGGTCCGGGCGGTTCGATGGTGGCGGCGGCGGCGGCTTTCCGGCGACGCAGGGCGGTGGTTGCGGCTGCGGTTTGGGGAGGAGAGGGGATCCGGGGGCGGCGTATTTATTGGAGGGGAGGGAGTGCAGCGGGCTTGGAGGAGGGGGCAAGGCGGTGGCAGTGGAGTCCGAGGTGGACTCAGCTGCCATGGCGGTGCGGTGGACGGAGTCCCGCCCGGGATCGGGGCGAGCGGCGCTGGCTGGGCCGGCGCAGTTCGACGAAGAAGTTTTTTTTTCAGAAAGACGGAAAATACGAAAAAGATAACAAAAAATATTTTTTTAAAATTTGAGAAAAATTCACATAATTCCCTCCTAATATTTGGACAACATTTTTCTGGACCTAAATGCCTAAAATAAAATAAAGTTTTTAGTATTAATAAAAATAATTAAACACACCAATAAAATCAAATAAAATATATCTTTATTCAAAAATAAAATTTCAATATTTCTTTACTGTTTTTGAAGAAGTCATATTATCTTCTCTCATTATTTTATTTATTTGAAATTGTTGGAAAAATATTTTGAATAAATCTCTTTGATCCAATTTGACAATTTTGAAAATTCAAAAATGGATTTTTTTAGAAAACCTCCAACTCTCTCATTGGTCCTTGAGTTGCTTAAGGTTTCTAGGATTAAAATTCAAATAAAACAAATTTCAAAAAATGCATACGAATGATCTAAATAACATCCAAATTGAAAATTGGGATGTTACAAACCTACCCCCCTGAAGATGAATCTCAACCTCGAGATTCGGGTTGGCTAGCAAAAAGGTGTGGGTGGTCCTTTCTGAGGTCTTCTTCTCGTTCCGAGGTGGCTTCCTCCTCGTTATGGTGACTCCACTGAACCTTGCAAAACTTGATAACCTTGTTGTGAGCAACTCGGTTGGCGAGTTCAAGAATCTTGACGGGTTTCTCCTCATAAGTCAGGTCACTCTCCAACTAAATTACTTCTAGGGGCACTGTATCTCTCAAAGGAATATCGGCCATCTCTGCATGGCACTTCTTCAACTGGGAAACGTGAAACACATCATGAACTCCTGACAAACCTTCGGGTAATTCCAACTTGTAGGCAACCAAGATTCTGTATGGTCCCACAAATCATGGCGCCAACTTTCCTTTGACTCCAAACTGTTTAACTCCTCCAAGTGGCGACACACGAAGATATGCTTTGTCTCCGACTTCATAGGTTACCTCCTTGCGTTTAGTATCGGCATAACTCTTCTGCCTAGACTGGGCTATCTTGAGTCTATCACGAATCAACTTGACCTTCTCCTCGGACTCTCTAATTAAATCTGGTCCGAACAGTTGTCGGTCTCCAACTTCATCCCACATCAATGGTGTCCTGCACCTCCTTCCATACAAAGCTTCAAAAGGGGCCATCTTCAAACTATCTTGGTAGCTGTTGTTATACGAGAACTCTGCATAAGGCAAATTATCATCCCGGCCCACTATATCCATAATCTAGCGCACAAGCTCTCAACATGTCCTCTAGAATCTGATTGACTCTCTCGGTCTGCCCATCTGTCTGCGGATGAAAGGCTGTACTGAACTCTAGCCTGGTACCCAAAGTTTGGTGTAACTAATTCCAAAACTTCGAAGTAAACTGTGTTCCTTTATCTGATACTATGGTCCTTGGAACTCCATGCAGACATACAATCCTAGTCATATATATCTTGGCCAACTTAGCACTCGTATAAGTTGTTTTCACGGGATAAAGTGAGCCACCTTGGTCCGGGAAATGGTAACAAAGGGATTTTGGGTCAATGATACGTCTCCAACGTATCTATAATTTTTTATTGCTCCATGCTATTATATTATCTATTTTGGATGTTAATGGGCTTTATTTTACACTTTTATATCATTTTTGGGACTAACCTACTAACTGGAGGCCCAGCCCAAATTGTTGTTTTTTGCCTATTTTAGAGTTTCACCGAAAAGGAATATCAAACGGAGACCAATCGGAATGAAACCTTCGGGGACGTGATTTTCTCAACAAACATGATCCAGGAGACTTGGAGTGGGCATCAAGAAACGATCGAGGAGGGCACGAGGCAGGGGGCGCGCCCTCCACCCTCGTGGGCCCCTCATTGCTCCACCAATGTACTTCTTCCTCCTATATATCCACGTACCCCCCCTAAACATCCAGGAGCGCCATGAAAACCTAATTCCACCACCGCAACATTCTGTACCCGAGAGATCCCATCTTGGGGACTTTTCCGGAGCTCCGCCGGAGGGGGCATTGATAACGGAGGGCCTCTACATCAACTCCATGGCCTCTCCGGTGATGTGTGAGTAGTTTACTTCAGACCTTCAGGTCCATATTTATTAGCTAGATGGCTTCTTCTCTCTCTTTGGATCTCAATACAAAGTTCTCCTCGATCTTCTTGGACATCTATTCGATGTAATCTTCTTTTGCGGTGTGTTTGTTGAGATCCAATGAATTGTGGGTTTATGATCAAGTTTATCTATGAACAATATTTGAATCTGCTCTGAATTCTTTTATGTATGATTGGCTTATCTTTGCAAGTCTCTTCGAATTATCAGTTTGGTTTGGCCTACTAGATTGATCTTTCTTGCAATGGGAGAAGTGCTTAGCTTTGGGTTCAATCTTGCGGTGCTCGATCCCAGTGACAGAAAGGGAAACGGCGCATATTTTATTGTTGCCATCGAGGATAAAAGATGGGGTTTATATCATATTGCATGAGTTTATCCCTCTACATCATGTCATCTTACTTAAAGCATTACTCTGTTCTTATGAACTTAATACTCTAGATGCATGCTGGATAGCGGTCGATGTGTGGAGTAATAGTAGTAGATGCAGATTCGTTTCGGTCTACTTGTCATGGACGTGATGCCTATATACATGATCATACCTATATATTATCATAACTATGCTCAATTCTATCAATTGCTCGACAGTAGTTCCTTTACCCACCGTAATACTTATGCTCTTGAGAGAAGCCACTAGTGAAACCTATGGCCCCCCGGTGTATCTTTCATCATATTAATCTTTCAACACTTAGCTATTTCTATTGTCGTTTATTTTACTTTGCATCTTTATTTCTCTTTATCATAAAAATACCAAAAAAATTATCTTATCATATCTATCAGATCTCACTCTCGTAAGTGATCTGAAGGGATTGACAACCCCTTTATCGCGTTGGTTGCGAGGTTCTTATTTGTTTGTTTAGGTGTGTGGGACTCGAGCGTGATCTCCTACTGGATTGATACCTTGGTTCTCAAAAACTGAGGGAAATACTTACGCTACTTTACTGCATCACCCTTTCCTCTTCAAGGGAAAACCAACGCAGTGCTCAAGAGGTAGCAAGAAGGATTTATGGCGCCGTTGCCGGGGAGATTCGCACCAAGTCAAGTCAAGATTTGACTCCCGACAATGAGCCATTTCTGGCACCGTTGCCAGAGAGTCTATGCACAAGTGAAGACATACCAAGTACCCATCACAAACTCTTATCCCTCGCATTACATTATTTGCCATTTTCCTCTCGTTTTCCTCTCCCCCACTTCACCCTTGCCGTTTTATTCACCCTCTTTTTCCGTTCCCCTTCTCTTTTTCTATTTGCCTTTTTGCCTGTTTCTTGTTTGCTTGTGTGTTGGATTGCTTGTTTGTCACGATGGCTCAAGATAATACTAAATTGTGTGACTTTGCCAATACCAACAACAATGATTTTCTTAGCACTCTGATTGCTCCTCTTACCGATGCTAAATCTTGTGAAATTAATGCTGCTTTGTTGAATCTTGTCATGAAAGATCAATTCGTCGGCCTTCCTAGTGAAGATGCCGCTACCCATCTAAATAGCTTTGTTGATTCATGTGATATGCTAAAGAAGAAAGATGTGGACAATGATATTGTTAAATTGAAGCTATTTCCTTTTCCCCTTAGAGATCTTCATCTTTGCCTAAAAATAGTATTGATTCATGGAATAAGTGCAAAGATGCTTTTATCTCTAAGTATTTTCCTCCCGCTAAAATCATCTCTCTTAGAAACGATATTATGAGTTTTAAGCAACTTGATCATGAACATGTTGCACAATCTTGGGAGAGGATGAAATTAATGATACGTAATTTCCCTACACATGGTTTGAATTTATGGATGATTATACAAAATTTTTATGCCGGATTGAATTTTGCTTCTAGAAATCTTTTAGATTCGGCCATGGGAGGCACTTTTATGGAAATCACTTTAGGAGAAGCTACTAAACTCCTAGACAATATTATGGTTAATTATTCTCAATGGCACACCGAAAGATCTACTAGTAAAAAAGTGCTCCTACTGATAAGAGTGCTCCTACTGATCCTAATGATATGCCTTTGTCTACTTTGATTGAGAATAATAATGAATCTATGGATGTGAATTTTTTTGGTAGGAACAATTTTGGTAACAACACGTATAGAGGTAATTTTAATTCTAGGCCATTTCCTAGTAATTCCTCTAATAATTATGGTAATTCCTACAACAATTCTTATGGAAATTTTAATAAGATGCCCTCTGAATTTGAGACTAGTGTTAAGGAGTTTATGAATCCGCAAAAGAATTTCAATGCTTTGCTTGAAGAAAAATTGCTTAAGGTTGATGAATTGGCTAGGAACGTTGATAGAATTTCTCTTGATATTGATTCTTTGAAACTTAGATCTATTTCACCTAAGCATGATATCAATGAGTCTCTCAAATCCATGATAATTTCCATTGATGAGTGCAAAGAAAGAACCGCTAGGATGCGTGCTAAGAAAGATTGCTTTGTGAAAGCGTGTTCTTCTAGTTTCTATGAAAATAAAGATGAAGATCTAAAAGTTATTGATGTGTCTCCCATTAAATCTTTGTTTTGCAATATGAATCTTGATAATGATGGGGCTGAAGATGAGCCACCTTTACCTAGAAGGCGTTCCAAAAATTCGAAGTTTTTAGATCTTGATGCAAAGATTGTTAAAAGTGGGATTGAAGAGATTACAACTTTAGACAGCAATGAACCCACTATCTTGGATTTCAAGGAATTTAATTATGATAATTGCTCTTTGATAGATTGTATTTCCTTGTTGCAATCTGTGCTAAATTCTCCTCATGCTTATAGTCAAAATAAAGCTTTTACTAAACATATCGTTGATGCTTTGATGCAATCTTATGAAGAAAAACTTGAGTTGGAAGTTTCTATCCCTAGAAAACTTTATGATGAGTGGGAACCTATTATTAAAATTAGAATTAAAGATCATGAATTCTATGCTTTGTGTGATTTGAGTGCTAGTGTTTCCATGATTCCAAAAGCTTTGAGTGATTTGCTAGGTTACCGTGATTTTGATGATTGTTCTTTAAACTTGCACCTTGCGGATTCCACTATTAAGAAACCTATGGGAAGAATTAATGATGTTCTTATTGTTGAAAATAGGAACTATATGCCCGTAGATTTCATTGTTCTTGATATAGATTGCAATCCTTCATGTCCTATTATTCTTGGTAGACCTTTCCTTAGAACGATTGGTGCAATTATTGATATGAAGGAAGGGAATATTAGATTCCAATTTCCGTTAAGGAAAGTCATGGAACACTTCCCTAAAAAGAAAATTAAATTACCATATGAATCTATTATGAGAGCCACTTATGGATTGCCTACCGAAGATGGCAATACCTAGATCTATCCTTGCTTTTATGCCTAGCTAGGGGCGTTAAACGATAGCGCTTGTTGGGAGGCAGCCCAATTTCATTTTTATTCCTTGATTTTTGCTCCTATTTAGTAATAAATAATTTATCTAGCCTATTTTTTAGTTGTGTTTTTTGTGTTTAATTAGTGTTTGTTCCAAGTAGAACCGTTGGGAAGACTTGGGAAAAGTCTTTTTGATCTTGCTGTAAAAAACAAAAACTTTAGCGCTCACGAGAATTGCTGCCATTTTTATTAGGAGAGTGCTATTTAGTTAATTATTTTGAAGATGATTAATAGATAAATTACTCACGTCCAGCAATTTATTTAAGAATTTTTGGGGTTCCATAAGTTTCCGTTAGCTACATATTACTACAGACTGTTCTGTTTTTGACAGATTCTGTTTTTCGTGTGTTGTTTGCTTATTTTGATGAATCTATGGTTAGTAAAAGAGCTTATAAACCACAGAGAAGTTTGAATACAGTAGGTTTAACACCAATATAAATAAATAATGAGTTCATTACAGCACCTTGAAGTGGTGTTTTGTTTTCTTTCGCTAACGGAGCTCACGAGATTTTCTATTTAAAGTTTTGTGTTGTGAAGTTTTCAAGTTTTGGGTAAATATTTGATGGATTATGGAACAAGGAGTGGCAAGAGACTAAGCTTGGGGATGCCCATGGCACCCCAAGGTAAAATTCAAGGACACCAAAAATCCTAAGCTTGGGGATGCCCCGGAAGGCATCCCCTCTTTCGTCTTCGTCTATCGGTAACTTTACTTGGAGCTATATTTTTATTCACCACATGATATGTGTTTTGCTTGGAGCATCTTGTATGATTTGAGTCTTTGCTTTTTAGTTTACCACAATCATCTTTGTTGTACACACCTTTTGAGAGAGACTCACATGATTTGAAATTTATTAGAATACTCTATGTGCTTCACTTATATCTTTTGAGTTATATAGTTTTTGCTCTAGTGCTTCACTTATATCTTTTAGAGCATGGTGGTGGGTTTGTTTTATAGAAACTATTGCTATCCCATGCTTCACTTATATTATTTCGAGAGTCCTTTAGAACAACATGGAAATTTTCTTTTAGGAATAATATAAAAACTTTCATAGAAGTGCATTGAATACTATGAGAAGTTTGATACTTGATAATTGTTTTGAGATATGGAGATGGCAATATTAGAGTCATGCTAGTTGAGTAGTTGTGAATTTGAGAAATACTTGTGTTAAAATTTGTGATTCTCGTAGCATGCACGTATGGTGAACCGTTATGTGATGAAGTCGGAGCATGATTTATTTATTGATTGTCTTCCTTGTGAGTGGCGGTCGGGGACGAGCGATGGTTTTTTCCTACCAATCTATCCCCCTGGTAGCATGCGCGTAATACTTTGTTTCGATAACTAATAGATTTTTGCAATAAGTATGTGAGTTCTTTATGACTAATGTTGAGTCCATGGATTATACGCACTCTCACCCTTCCACCATTGCTAGCCTCTCTAGTATCGCACAACTTTCGTCGGTATCTTAAACCCACCATATACCTTCCTCAAAACAGCCATCATACCTACCTATTATGGCATGTCCTTAGCCATTCAGAGATATATTGCCATGCAACTTTCCACCATTCCGTTATTATGACACGCTTCATCATTGTCATATTGTTTGCATGATCATGTAGTTGACATCGCATTTGTGGCAAAGCCACTGTTCATAATTCTTCATACATGTCACTCATGCATCATTGCACATCCCGGTACACCGCCGGAAGCATTCACATAGAGTCATATTTTGTTCTAAGTATCGAGTTATAATTCTTGAGTTGTAAGTAAATAAAGTGTGATGATCATCATTATTAGAGCATTGTCCCAAGTGAGGAAAGGATGATGGAGACTATGATTCCCCCACAAGTCGGGATGAGACTCCAGACGAAAAATAAAATTAAAAAAATAAAAGAGGCCAAAAAGAAAAGAAAGAAATAAAGAAGGCCCAAATAAAAAAATGAGAGAAAAAGAGAGAAGGGACAATGCTACTCTCCTTTTTCCACACTTGTGCTTCAAAGTAGCACCATGATCTTCATGATAGAGAGTCTCCTATGATATCACTTCCATATACTAGTGGGAATTTTTCATTATAGAACTTGGCTTGTATATTCCATTGATGGGCTTCCTCAAAATGCCCTAGGTCTTCATGAGCAAGCGAGTTGGATGCACACTGAGGGAGTCCGGGATTAGGGGGTATCCGGACAGCAGGACTCTATCCTTTGGCCGGACTGTTGAACTATTAAGACACAAGATTGAAGACTTCGTCTCGTGTCCGGATGAGACTCTACTTGGCGTGTGATGAGGACATCAATACCATTGTTACACCCACAGCCCCTACTGTTACATATACTGAACCAATTACTAGAGCTCGCGCACGCCAATTAAATTACCAGGTACTTTCGTTTCTTGGTAATGATTCTAATGTTCATGAGATTATGATGCTGCCTAAATTGGATACATTTGTTTTGCTTACAAATGAAGGGCCTAGCTTGGAGAAGGATGAACATTGGAGCAAGAACACGCATGGAGTTGATGGCATGCGCAAGGCGATCAAGAACGGAGTTACAAGTGATGATTTCAGGACTTTGAAGCCGCCATAAGGAGTGCATGAAGCCTTGGACGAAATATACAAGATGCCACTTCATAATATTCGTCCATAGGCTATTCTAGGTGCTGCGTCACCTTATTAATGGGCCAGGCCCATGTAATTTCGAAATACTTAAGTATAGGCTATTTTTAGAGTCCGTATGTGTGGGGAAACAAGAGTTAGGGTTGGTTTCGGACCCCACCCTCAAGGGCCACGAAATTCCCCCCTCTTCCTCCATATATACAGCCCTTAGGGCCTCGTTTAGACTTGGAGTTTTGTTTAGATTAAAAGTTCGCCATAGCTGCAACTTCGCGTACTTCGTTTGTGTCCAACGACGAGACCAAGACGTCACAGAACCCCACCTTGATCAATATATTCGCAATATCCAGATTGCAATCTCAGTTTCTTGCTTGTTCTTCATTTGCTCGCAGGAAACAGACCCTCGTGGTCAGGTTGATCGTGCTCCGGCGTTGTCAATAACCCCTTGGAAGTTGGTTTAGCGATTGCTGAGGCGCGACGTCTCACACGTTCGTAGTCGGATCGTCAAGGTCGACTCCCACAGAAAACGATAGCCTCCATCTCATTCAAAACATCGGGACACCCTCGCCTCTATCAGCGTGGAAGGCAAGCTACAGTACGGATATGGATATCTCCTCCTTTGTAACCGACATTGTGTAACCCTAGCCCCTCCGGTGTCTATATAAACCGGAGGGTTTTAGTCCGTAGGACAACACACAATCATACCATAGGCTAACTTCTAGGGTTTAGCCTCTCCGATCTCGTGGTAGATCAACTCTTGTAATACCCATATCATCAAGAATAAATCAAGCAGGACGTAGGGTTTGACCTCCATCAAGAGGGCCTGAACCTGGGTAAAACATTGTGTCCCCTGCCTCCTATTACCATCTGCCTTAGACGCATAGTTCGGGACCCCCTACCCGAGATCCGCCGGTTTTGACACCGACATTGGTGCTTTTATTGAGAGTTCCTCTGTGTCATCGCCGTTAGGCTTGATGGCTCCGACGATCATCGATAGCGATGCAGTCCAGGGTGAGACTTTTCTCCCCGGATAGATCTTTGTGTTCGGTGGCTTCGCGCTGCGGGCCAACTCGCTTGGCCATCTGGAGCAGATCGAAAGTTATGCCCCTGGCAACCAGGTCAGGTTTGGAAGCTTAAAGTACACGGCCGATGCCCACGGAGACTTGATCTTCGACGGATTCGAGCCCCGGCCTTGTGCGCCACACGGTCACGAGAGGTATGATTTAGCTCTGCCATCGGACCGCATTCAGGAGATCGCACTGGCAGCCGCTCCGAGCCTCAATTCGGAGCCAGTTGCGCCATCCACGGACGGGTGGATAGACCCCGTCACGGAGTCCGTATCCTCAGCGGCGATCGAGCCGAATATCGACCTTACCCTTCACGAGAGCCGTGTTGTCAAACTGCCGGATCCTTCTCCGACCACGGACTCCGAACCGCCTGCGCCCGTTCCTATCGAATCCGATTGGGCGCCGATCATGGAGTTTACCTCCGCGGATATTTTTCAGCGCTCACCCTACGGTGACATACTGAACTCATTAAGGTCTCTCTCCTTGTCGGGAGGATCCTGGCCGAAATATGTCCAGCAGGATTGGGATGCGGATGACGAAGAAATTCACCGCCCACCCACCACCCACTTAGTATCCACTGTCGACGATTTAACGGACATGCTCGACTTCGACTTCGACTCCGAAGACATCGACGGTATGGACGATGATGCAGGAGACGAACAGGAACCACTGCCCACAGGGCACTAGACGCCCACTTCATCACATGACGTATATATGGTGGACACACCAAAAGAAAACGATGACGAGGAACAGAAGGACGCAACGAAGGATTGTCCCCTCGAGAAGCAGTCAAAGCGGCGGCGTAAGCGCCGCCCCAAATCCCGCCTCAGCAGAAACAACGATCATATAGACCTAGCGTTAGAGCAGGGTGAACAATCTCCGGACCACGGCAACATGGAGAATCAAACGGAACAACCCGACTCTGTCAAAGATAATAATCCGGACGACATCACACCGGACAGACACCCGGAGCAACAGAATGCCCATCAAAGGCTTGTTGCCACCGTGAGAAGTCTAAAAAAGCAGAAGCAAAGGCTCAAGGCTGCGCAAGACACACTCAGAATCAGATGGGGTAAAGTACTCAACACAGCGGCGAAGTACGGCAGTAATCGCCACACCAAGAGCTACCCGAAGCGGAAGTTGCTACCTGAATTCGATGAGGAGGCCTTAGATCCCCCGCAACCAAAAATTAAAATGGCCATTCGGCTGGATAGACGACCTCACGACCAACATAGAGCGGCAAACAACGCCGCACATAAGCCAATACGCGATCCACGCGAAGGCTCGCATCAAAAGGACGACACAACCAGATCCATTTATGGACCACACAAGTGCGCTCCAGCATATGATGCAACACAACAAGCATCCGAACACCATGGTACACCCAGATACAGGGGTGCTGCACACCCCCTATGTTTCACCACCGAGGTGCTGGACCATGATTTTCCAAAGGGATTTAAACCCATAAACATAGAGGCATACGATGGAACAACAGACCCTGGGGTCTGGATTGAGGACTATATCCTCCATATCCATATGGCTCGAGGAGATGATCTCCACGCCATCAAGTACTTACCCCACAAGCTCATAGGGCCAGCTCGGCACTGGCTTAAAAGCCTCCCCGAAAGCTCCATTGGAAGCTGGGAAGAGCTCGAAGACGCTTTTCGGGCGAATTTTCAAGGGACTTATGTCCGACCTCCGGATGCGGATGATTTGAGTCATATAACTCAACAGCTTGGAGAGTCAGCCCGAAAGCTTTGGAACAGGTTTCTTACTAAAAAGAACCAAATAGTCGACGGTCCGGACGCCGAAGCCTTGGCAGCCTTTAAGCACAGCGTCCGAGACGAATGGCTTGCCAGACACCTCGGCCAAGAAAAGCCGAGAACAATGGCAGCATTAACAAGCCTCATGACCCGCTTTTGTGTGGGCGAGGACAGCTGGCTAGCCCGATGCAGCACCAGCGACCCAAATGCATTCGAAGTTAGAGATGGAAACGGGAAATCGCGATGCAGCAAAAATAATAAGCGCCAGAATAAAGAAGACAGCTTGAAGAGCACGGCGGTAAACGCCGGATTCAGAAGCACTCGGCCAGGTCAGCACAAGCCGCCCTCTAAAGGCGCCAGAGATGAACTGTCCAGCTTAAACAAAATTCTGGACCAAATATGTCAGATCCATAGCACCCCCGATAAACCTGCAAATCATACCCACAGAGAATGTTGGGTCTTCAAGCAGTCTGGCAAGCTCAACGCCGAACATAAGGGGCAGGATACACCAAGCGAAGACGAGGATGAGCCTCGCAAGAAAAACACTGGGGAACAGAAGAAATTTCCACCAGAAGTCAAAACAGTAAATGTGTTACACGTGATAAAGGGGAGAAGCAAAGCGGCATTCCCAGATAAACATGCCCAAGGGCCTATCACCGCGGAGTTCTGCCACTGGCCGTCTCAACCAATCACCTTCGACCATCAGGATTACTTAGCAAGTATCCGGAGCGCAGGATGGGCTGCCTTGGTATTAGATCCAATAATTGACGGATACCACTTCACACGAGTCCTGATGGACGGCGGCAGCAGCTTAAACCTAATATATCAGGACACAATCCGCAAAATGGGGATAGACCCAACGAAAATTTGCCGCAGCAATACTACCTTTAGAGGAGTAACGCCAGGCCCAGGGGCTCATTGCACAGGCTCCCTGCTACTAGAAGTTGTATCCGGCTTCCCCGACAACTTCCGTAGCAAAAATTTAACCTTCCACATTGCTCTGTTCCAAAGTGGCCATCAAGCACTACTTGGACGTGAAGCTTTCGCTCGCTTTAACGCAATACCGCATTACACTTCCCTCATGCTTAAGATGCCCGGTCCACGTGGCATCATTACAGTAAATGGAAATATTGAGCGATCCCTGCGCGTCGAAGAGAGTGCGGCTGCCTTTGCAGCCGCACACTAAAACGGCCTCACCAACTAAAGCATTCGATAGGTCGTCAAGACCACGGACACGGTTAGACGAGTCCGGCGCAACTATATGTAATTCATACAGGTTTGATGATGACACCCCTATTACAAATACAAGGGGCTCAACGTGCGCAGACAAGTGGCAATTTTTACTCATCTTGAACTGTACATGGTTTCTTTAAACCTACTTTTTTGCACGACAACTTTTCACCTAAGTTCCTCTCTTTTACAGATCACCATCGTGCTACACCCGTCCAGAATACGGCACAACGGAGACACAGGCGCAGATGTGCAGCAGGGATTCTTTTTAGATTAAGACCCTGCGTCAACCTTTTTTACTGTCTCTTGTTGATACACATCCCTCGGATTCTCAGTACAATTGAGAAGGATGCTAACGTCTTGGCATGTGGCCACGCCAGAACAATGCACGTACCTAGACACTAGGGGCTCCTTACAAAGGGCACTGTTTAGGCCCGGTTCACACCATAAAGACCAATACCTTAGGGAGTGTTCGGCGTCGCGAGTTTGGCCTTATATGCATCAGCTTCGAATCATGTCTTTGGTCAAATGTTGGGTTTGCCTGGCTCCTGTGTTTTGCTGCCTTACGTTCCGCTCTATCGGCTAAGGCGGCACAAGGAGAATTACTGCGATTGTGCCCTGGTTCATCCGGATGAGCACCTCAGTAGAGAAAGACGAAAACTGACTGTCATGATATAGCGCGAGACTGGTCAACCACTCGATGACCTATCGGAATCTTAGAATTCCTCCGCCTTAACGAAGGGTCGTTTCCCGGCCAGGCATGTACGCACCCCGAACTCGGGTGAGTGCGGAGCCACCAGGGGCTATATGGCAGCCCCACTGTCAAACTCCTATGGCTAAGTGAAAGTGTTAAAGCATTATAGTCTGGTTTCCTAGTTCGCTGCGCTATCACCTCCTTATCAGGACCAAGACATTGGATTAAGTGTGAATACGCGTCTTCTACGAACACCCCCGCATTCTATGCGTGGGGGCTGAAGCCGACGACTGCAATCTTTCAGGTTATATACATGTATACATAAACGGCCGCACAGGAGGCATCACAATACTTTTGGGCACAAGTATAAATACAGCCTTGATAAATTCAATAAAACATTGTTTTTACAATAGGAATACATGTCACTCAAACATAATATTCTTCTAGCACTGGGCCTCTATCAAACGAGCACCCTCAAGAACTTCTTCAAAATAGTGCTCGGCAGCCACTTGGCCTATGGCCGAACCCTGCGCCGCAACAGTGGTAGCATCCATCTCCGCCCAGTATGCTTTGACACGGGCAAGGGCCATCTGTGAGCCTTCTATACACGCCGACCTCTTCACCGCATTGATGTGCGGCACCGCACCAAGGAACTGCTGCACTAAGCTGAAATAGTTGTTCGGCTTCGGCTTTTCCGGCCATAGATGATCTACGACGGACCTCATGGCAAGTCCGGACAATCTATTGAGTTTGGCCCATTCGGCAAGCTGATCAGTTAGTGGAAGCGGACGCTCTGGAACGTTAAACTACGACCAGAATAGCTTGTCCACTTCACGATCTGTTTGATCTCGGAAGTATTCGGCCGCATCGACAGCACTCGCCGTCAAATCCAGATATGCGTCTGCCAAACTCCACAGCCGATCCAGAGGGGCATACTGCGGATCTCCGGACTTCCTCTGCAGCAAAAAGGGCTTCCCAGCCACAATATCACAGGCTTCACACAGTTCCTCCTTCTTCGCTCTCATGGCAGAACGGGTGCCTTTGGTCGTCATCGTGGCCTTTTCAAGGTCTGTCGCCTTGGCTCGGTTTTCTTCTTCAAGGAACTGGCAACGGTCGGCAGTGTCTTTTAACTTTGCAGCCATCTTGGCCATTTTCTCTTTGCTCTCGCAATGCGCGGCCTTCTCGGCTTGCAACTCTTCGGCCGCCTTCAAAGCAGCCGCATTACTACTCCTTGCTTGTTCTTTGGCTCGGGCAAGTTCCGCCCGAAGGGTTTCCACGGTGGCAGCTCCATCTGCAGTCACAAAATATTAAAGATACTGGCATCACGCTGCTCTTACTATGTGACATTCACCAGAAAATATCACTTACCCTGTGCCTCGTCAAGCCTCTTGTTAACAAGCTCGATGTCGGCATCCCCCGCATCCAGTTGCCGCTTTAGTTCGGCAAACTCATGAATCCGTCTAGCCACCGGAGCTTCCACTACCTGCACATTAAAGCGGTATGGTTATTACCTGGGACTACGATCCTCTGCTTGACGCCGTTCTCGGTGACAATCAGAGTCTCAGGGGCTACTATCTACACAGGGCACACCTAAAAATGTGCGGTACTATTACAAAGGTATATCATTTTACGTACCTCAAAGCCCGTTAGTAGACACATAAAGGCGTCATGCAACCTGCTTTCGGCGGACGAAATCCTTTCCATCACCGTACTCATTAACGTACGGTGTTCTTCTGAGATGGTCGCTCGCTTCAATAGATCCCTCAGTGCGTCCGACCACATACCAGACGGGGCCGGACTCCTTTGTTTGCTCTCTTCAAGAGCCGGATGTTGGGGACTTTGGGTGACTATAGGATTATCTTCTGGCCTCATCGGATTCGGAGAGGCCCTCCGTGACGACACTTCGAGGTCGCCCACTTCTTGAGCGGGGGAGTCCGGGGGAGGCGTTTCGCTCTCCATCATCTCCGGAAGAAGGTCCCCTGAAGATGAGCTGTGTTGAGAAGGGCTAAGATCCGAACTACAAGACAAACGCTTCGGTTATTTTTGTCGGAAGTAAGGTAGAATATCTTTTACTATTAAGTATTTTTTGATCACTTACGGCTCGTTAGAGGGCTGATCCCCGTGCGGACTTTGTGCGGCAAGAGCACCCCCCAAGGCAGGACCCTCTGTTGGAGACTTTTTCTCCCATTTGGAAGCCTTGGTTTCCGGATCTTCAGAGGCAGCCCTCTTCCTTCCCCGGAGTGAGAGAAGGTCAGAATCTTCCCCTTGGTTATCCTCCCTCATGGAGGCGCTCATTCCCTCGGTTGGAATTGGTAGCGATGGGGGCCCGCTTTCACCCTCATTATTCCCCCCCTTTATCTTCCTTTGAGGGCTCCGGGCAAGGTGCTAGCTCGAGCATCTTTTCCAGTACCGGATTGTCCAAACCCTTAGGGAGGGGGCCGAACACCGAATCATCTTCACCTTTGTTAGCCAGTCCTGGTCGAAGAGCGATTTCTCAGAATGACCTCATGATAAATGAAAGACGTTGTGTTCGGCTAGAGGATTACTTACTTGGTAGGCGGTGCGGTTGCTGCTCAGGCCCACGTCCTCGGTAGTATCCGGACACTCTAATTGAGGTCCGAAGAATGATTTATACATCTCCTCGTGCGTCAGGCCGAGGAAGTTTTGAATAGCGCGCGGTCCTTCTGGGTTGAATTCCCACAAGCAAAGGGGCCGGCGTTTGCAAGGCTGGACTCGACGAACCAGCATGACTTGCATTACCATAAGCAAACTAAAATCTCCCTCGAAGAGATCCTGGATGCGGCTCTGCAATATGGGCACATCCTTGGCTGGACCCCAGCTCAGCCCCCTGCTGATCCATGACATCAGTTGTGGTGGAGGGCCCGAGCGAAAGGTGGGGGAAGCTACCCACTTGGCACTTCTGGGAGCGGTGATGTAGAACCATTCCCGTTGCCATAATCTGGACACCTCTGGAAAGGAACCTTTTGGCCACGAGGCTCCTGCAAGCTTGCTTATTAATGTGCCTCCGCACGCTGTGTACTGCCCCTCGACCGTCTTCGGCTTCACATCAAAGGTCTTGAGCCACAGGCCGAAGTGAGGGGTAATGCGGACGAAGCCCTCACATACGACAATAAATGCCGAGATGTGGAGAAAGGAATCCGGGGCTAGATCGTGGAAATCAAGCCCGTAATAGAACATAAAACCCCTTACGAAGGGATCCAGAGTGAGGCCTAGTCCTCGGAGGAAGTGGGAGATGAACACGACGTCTTCGTTGGGTTCAGGAGTAGGGACGATCTGCCCTCGGGCGGGCAGCCGATGTGAGACTTCGGCGGTCATGTATTTTGCCTCCCTCAACTTCTTGATATCCTCTTCCGTGACGGAGGAGGGCATCCACCGGCCCTGGAGGCTGGATCTGGACATGATTGAAGATCCGAAGCACCTGACCTAGGCTTTGAGTGTTGGAACTCTAGGCGGGGGAGGGATTCGATTGAGCACGGGAGGAAAAAAGTAAAAGCCTTGACCCTTTTATAAAGAGGGTGAATATCAAGCGTCCGCCTCGTGGCCGTTTGGGACTTACCTAAAATCTAGGAGTCCTAGGTGTGGTTGGGTTACCCACGCCCGTATTGATGAGAATCCCGTAATAAGGGGAACACGATCTCTGCTTTGACAAGACGTGTCAAGAAACTGCCTCGCGCTATGTGCGAGGCTAGTTAAAGAAAAGCGGTTCGAATAATCGCCGAGCCATGGCATGATGTCATGTTTCCTAAACGTGTCAGCAGATTAGATTTGTGGAAATATTATTCTCTCTACAGTGGTATGTGGAACTTATTTTGCAGGGTCAGACACTATCATTTTATTTGAACTCTTCTGTGGTATATCCGGAGGAGGAACCCGCCTTGCAATGCCGAACACAACACTGCGCGCCGGACTCATCGTCATTGAAGCCTGGTTTAGGGGCTACTGAGGGAGTCCGGGATTAGGGGGTCTTCGGACAGCCGGACTCTATCCTTTGGCCGGACTGTTGAACTATGAAGATACAAGATTGAAGACTTCGTTTCGTGTCCGGATGAGACTCTACTTGGCGTGGAAGGCAATCTAGGCAGTACAGATACGGATATCTCCTCCTTTGTAACCGACCTTGTGTAACCCTAGCCCCTCCGGTGTCTATATAAACCGGAGGGTTTTAGTCCGTAGGACAACACACAATCATACCATAGGCTAGCTTCTAGGGTTTAGCCTCTCCGATCTCGTGGTAGATCAACTCTTGTAATACCCATATCATCAAGAATAAATCAAGCAGGACATAGTGTTTTACCTCCATCAAGAGGTCCCGAACCTGGGTAAAACATCGTGTCCCCTGCCTCCTGTTACCATCCGCCTTAGACGCACAGTTCGGGACCCCCTACCCGAGATCCGCCGGTTTTGACACCAACACACACCCACTTAGTTTCTTTTGTTGAGCTTTCATATACTTATAGCTCTAGTGCATCCGTTGCATGGCAATCCCTACTCACTCACATTGATATCTATTGATTGGCATCTCCATAGCCCGTTGATACGCCTAGTTGATTGAGACTATCTTCTCCTTTTTTGTCTTCTCCACAACCACCATTCTATTCCACCATAGTGCTATGTCCATGGCTCACGCTCATGTATTGCGTGAAGATTGAAAAAGTTTGAGAACATCAAAAGTATGAAACAATTGCTTGGCTTGTCATTGGGGTTGTGCATGATTTAAATATTTTGTGTGGTGAAGATAGAGCATAGCCAGACTATATGATTTTGTAGGGATAACTTTCCTTGGCCATGTTATTTTGAGAAGACATGATTGCTTAGTTAGTATGCTTGAAGTATTATAATTTTTATGTAAATATTAAACTTTATCTTGAATATTTCGGATCTGAACATTCATGCCGCAATTAAGAAAAATTACAATGAGAAATATGTTAGAAAGCATTCCACATCAAAAATTCTTCTTTTATCATTTACCTACTCGAGGACGAGCAGGAATTAATCTTGGGGATGCTTGATACATCTACAACGTATCTATAATTTTTGATTGCTCCATGCTATTATATTATCTATTTTCAATGTTAATGGGCTTTATTTTACACTTTTATATCGTTTTTGGGACTAACCTACTAACCGGAGGCCCAACCCAAATTGCTGTTTTTTTTCCTATTTTAGAGTTTCGCCGAACAGGAATATCAAACGGAGTCCAAACGGAATGAAACCTTCGGGAACGTGATTTTCTCAACAAACGTGATCCAGGAGACTTGGAGTGGGTGTCAACAAACGATCGAGGAGGGCACGAGGCAGGGGCGCGCCTACCCCCTGAGCGCGCCCTCCACCCTCGTGGGCCCCTCGTTGCTCCACCGACGTACTTCTTCCTCCTATATATATCCACGTACCCCCCAAACAGAGCACCACGAAAACCTAATTCCACCGCCGCAACCTTCTGTACCCGAGAGATCCCATCTCGGGGCCTTTTCCGGAGCTCCGCCGGAGGGGGCATTGATCACGGAGGGCCTCTACATCAACTCCATGGCCTCTCCGGTGATGTGTGAGTAGTTTACTTCAGACCTTCTGGTCCATAGTTATTAGCTAGATGGCTTCTTCTCTCTCTTTGGATCTCAATTCAAAGTTCTCCTCGATCTTCTTGGAGATCTATTCGATGCAATCTTCTTTTGCGGTGTGTTTGTCAAGATCCGATGGATTGTGGCTTTATGATGAAGTTTATCTATGAGCAATATTTGAATCTCCTCTGAATTCTTTTATGTATAATTGGTTTGTCTTTGCAAGTCTCTTCAAATTATCAGTTTGGTTTAGCCTACTAGATTGATCTTTCTTGCAATGGAGAAGTGCTTAGCTTTGGTTTCAATCTTGCGGTGCTCGATCCCAGTGATAGAAAGGGAAATGACACGTATTTTATTGTTGCCATCGAGGATAAAAAGATGGGGTTTATATCATATTGCATGAGTTTATCCCTCTACATCATGTCATCTTATTTAAAGCATTACTCCGGTCTTATGAACTTAATACTCTAGATGCATGCTGGATAGCGGTCGATGTGCGGAGTAATAGTAGTAGATGCAGAATCGTTTCGGTCTACTTTTCACGAACGTGATGCCTATATACATGATCATACCTAGATATTCTCATAACTATGCTCAATTCTATCAATTGCTCGACAGTAATTCATTTACCCACCGTAATACTTATGCTCTTGAGAGAAGCCACTAGTGAAACCTATGGCCCCCCGGTGTATCTTTCATCATATTAATCTTTCAACACTTAGCTATTTCTATTGCCGTTTATTTTACTTTGCATCTTCATTTCTCTTTATCATAAAAATACCAAAAATATTGTCTTATCAGATCTCACTCTCGTAAGTGACCGTGAAGGGATTGACAACCCCTTTATCACGTTGGTTGCGAGGTTCTTATTTGTTTGTGTGTGTGTGTGGGACTAGAGCGTGATCTCCTACTGGATTGATACCTTGGTTCTCAAAAACAGAGGGAAATACTTATGCTACTTTACTGCATCACCCTTTCCTCTTCAAGGGAAAGCCAACGCAATGCTCAAGAGGTAGCAGTTAACCTACCACATGATACTACTCAAGACCTATTAAATTTCTCCTACTACATGCATGGTGGGGAGGAAATACTACTAATGCAATAAAACATAGGTAAATAATTTCATGATCGAGACTTGCCTGGCTGATGGTCTTCGAATGCTAGCGACTCGTGATAGCAAGCTTCGCACTCCGAAAATTCTATTGAGTCAAACATAGCACAAATAAGCATACCATCATAAAATTTCTACTATAACAACAAGTAAATTATAATAACACACAATCATACACACAAAGAAATCCAACAATAAAACCAACAAAGTCATAGAATCAAAGTAAGGTTTTTAATACAAGTAAGACAACTCAATAATAATTTTCTTCTACAAAAATTTTCTTAAATAGAGCCAAAACAAAAGCTTTGTTAACTAACAGAAGGGAAAACATTATAAAAACTTTGTGCAAAAAGAAATACATTAAAAGCTATTTCAAAACTCTAATTATGACTAAAACAACACTAGGAAGAAAAAGAAATAAAAAATTTATTTTTCTGTAAATAAAAGTTCACCTTCTAAAACTATAGAAACTAATCTGAAATAAAATACAGCAGAAGAGGAAAAATATTTTAAAGTAATTAAAACAACAGAAAATAGCAACAAAGTGACATAAAGTAAAACAGAGTTGTTTTTGCGTAAAACTAATTTTAATAAAACCTATAAATACCCAAATTAATCCTACTGCTAGGCAAGGTCAAACAAAGCAGTGGAAAAAAAGAATCGCCTAAAAATATTAATCCTAGCTCATTTTATAGTAGAAATACTAATCTGACTAAAACTCATATAAAACAATTTTAAAAATTAAAACATGGCCGAAACTATTTTATATAGAAACTTTACGAAATTTGCAAACTAGAGAAAAAAGAATCAACTCAAAATATTAAACAGCCTAAAAGATATATATTTTTCAAGATTTGAACTTTTCTGTTTCTAAAAACAGAAACGAAAAAACATACAAAAAACTAACGGGCGCTACTGGGCCGAAGGTGTGCGATCGGAAACTAAACAGCGCTTGGGCGATATATAAACTAACATGTATGTTTAATAAAAAGAAAATCTACCGGAAACTGAGAATAAACTGAACTAAACCAGAGATAAACCAATCTACTAAAAATAAACCAAACCCTTCGCTAGTTCTAATCTAGGCCCTAGATTCGAGATCTAACGGTGGAGGAGAATCCGGCGGCTTACAGCGGCGGTCGACGGCAGGGTTGGCTCGGGCGTCGGTGGCGGAGGTGCTCCGGTGGTCCTGGGCGGCGGCGATGACGTCGGGGCGACGCGGCGGAGCGAGGGGGTCCTCGGGGTGTTGTTGGTGGAGCTCGAAGACGACGGGGGCGACGAGGGTGAGGCGGTGCAGCGGCTCACGAGCTGCAGCTCCGGTGACGGGCGGCGATGCTTGTGGCGACGCGTCGGTGGTCCCTGGGCGGCGAGATGATGTCAGATGGATGCACAAGCTCGACGGGGTTCGGTTGGAGGAGTTTGGAAGGAAGGGGTGGCTCACCGGCGGCGGGCGCGAAGGTGAACGGCAGCGGCAGCGACGATATGTGATCGACGAGGGAACGAGCTACGGTGGGAGTTGGGGTAGGGTTTTAGAGGGTGCGATAGAGCAGAGGTAGGGCTGATAGAGGCAAAGGTGTCCCGATGTTTCGATGAGATGGTGGCTATCGTTTTCTGTGGGAGTCGACCTTGACGATCCGACTACGAACGTGCGAGACGTCGCGCCTTAGCAATCGCTAAACCAACTTCCGAGGGGTTATTGACCACGCCGGAGCACGATCAACCTGACCACGAGGGCCTGTTTCTTGCGAGCAAACGAAGAACAGGCAAGAAACTGAGATTGCAATCGGGATATTGCGAATATAAGATGAAAGCTTTATTGATCAAGGTGGGGTTCTGTGACGTCTTGGTCTGGTCGTTGGACACAAACGAAGTACGAGAACTTGCAGCTATGGCGAACTTTTAATCTAAACAAAACCCAAAGTCTAAACGACGCCCTAAGGGCTGTATATATGGAGGAAGAGGGGGGAATTTCGTGGGCCTTGAGGGTGGGGTCCGAAACCAACCCTAACTCTTGTTTCCCCACACATACGGACTCTAAAAATAGCCTATACTTAAGTATTTCGAAATTACATGGGCCTGGCCCATTAATAAGGTGACGCAGCACCTAGAATAGCCTATGGACGAATATTATGAAGTGGCATCTTGTATATTTCGTCCAAGGCTTCATGCACTCCTTATGGCGGCTTCAAAGTCCTGAAATCATCACTTGTAACTCCGTTCTTGATCCCCTTGCGCATGCCATCAACTCCATGCGTGTTCTTACTCCAATGTTCATCCTTCTCCAAGCTAGGCCCTTCATTTGAAAGCAAAACAAATGTATCCAATTTAGGCAGCATCATAATCTCATGAACATTAGAATCATTACCAAGAAACGAAAGTACCTGGTAATTTAATTGGCGTGCGCGAGCTCTAGTAATTGGTCCAGTATATGTAACAGTAGGGGCTGTGGGTGTAACAATGGTATTGATGTCCTCATCAAGGGCTTTATATAGGGCATGATTATGGGGAACGGGGCGACTCGGGATCACGATACCGGGAAGATCAGAACCGATGCGGCGCTCGGGCGTGCTCTGGTTCGGTTTCGTGAGCGAGGGGTTGGGGATGAGGGCGGGACTCATGGGTCAGTGGGAGAGAGAGGGGAGGGGATGAGCGGGCGTGATAGAGGCTAAGGTGTCCCGATGTTTCGATGAGATGGTGGCTATCGTTTTCTGTGGGAGTCGACCTTGACGATCCGACTACGAACGTGCGAGACGTCGCGCCTTAGCAATCGCTAAACCAACTTTCGAGGGTTATTGACCACGCCGGAGCACGATCAACCTGACCACGAGGGTCTGTTTCCTGCGAGCAAATGAAGAACAAGCAAGAAACTGAGATTGCAATCTGGATATTGCGAATATAAGATGAAAGCTTTATTGATCAAGGTGGGGTTCTGTGACGTCTTGGTCTGGTCGTTGGACACAAATGAAGTACGCGAAGTTGCAGCTATGGCGAACTTTTAATCTAAACAAAACCCAAAGTCTAAACGACGCCCTAAGGGCTGTATATATGGAGGAAGAGGGGGGAATTTCGTGGCCCTTGAGGGTGGGGTCCGAAACCAACCCTAACTCTTGTTTCCCCACACATACGGACTCTAAAAATAGCCTATACTTAAGTATTTCGAAATTACATGGGCCTGGCCCATTAATAAGGTGACGCAGCACCTAGAATAGCCTATGGACGAATATTATGAAGTGGCATCTTTGTATATTTCGTCCAAGGCTTCATGCACTCCTTATGGCGGCTTCAAAGTCCTGAAATCATCACTTGTAACTCCGTTCTTGATCCCCTTGCGCATGCCATCAACTCCATGCGTGTTCTTGCTCCAATGTTCATCCTTCTCCAAGCTAGGCCCTTCATTTGTAAGCAAAACAAATGTATCAATTTAGGCAGCATCATAATCTCAATGAACATTAGAATCATTACCAAGAAACGAAAAGTACCTGGTAATTAATTGGCGTGCGCGAGCTCTAGTAATGGTCCAGTATATGTAACAGTAGGGGCTGTGGGTGTAACAATGGTAATTGATGTCCTCATCAAGGGCTTTATATAGGGCATGATTATGGGGAACGGGGCGACTCGGGATCACGATACCGGGAAGATCAGAACCGTGCGGCGCTCGGGCGTGCCTGGTTCGGTTTCGGAGCGAGGGTTGGGGATAGCTCTCATGTAGCTGGATGAGAGAGGGATGACTGATAGAGGCTAAGGTGTCCCGATGTTTCGATGAGATGGTGGCTATCGTTTTCTGTGGGAGTCGACCTTGACGATCCGACTACGAACGTGCGAGACGTCGCGCCTTAGCAATCGCTAAACCAACTTCCGAGGGTTATTGACCACGCCGGAGCACGATCAACCTGACCACGAGGGTCTGTTTCCTGCGAGCAAATGAAGAACAAGCAAGAAACTGAGATTGCAATCTGGATATTGCGAATATAAGATGAAAGCTTTATTGATCAAGGTGGGGTTCTGTGACGTCTTGGTCTGGTCGTTGGACACAAACGAAGTACGCGAAGTTGCAGCTATGGCGAACTTTTAATCTAAACAAAACCCAAAGTCTAAACGACGCCCTAAGGGCTGTATATATGGAGGAAGAGGGGAATTTCGTGGCCCTTGAGGGTGGGGTCCGAAACCAACCCTAACTCTTGTTTCCCCACACATACGGACTCTAAAAATAGCCTATACTTAAGTATTTCGAAATTACATGGGCCTGGCCCATTAATAAGGTGACGCAGCACCTAGAAATACCTATGGACGAATATTATGAAGTGGCATCTTGTATATTTCGTCCAAGGCTTCATGCACTCCTTATGGCGGCTTCAAAGTCCTGAAATCATCACTTGTAACTCCGTTCTTGATCCCCTTGCGCATGCCATCAACTCCATGCGTGTTCTTGCTCCAATGTTCATCCTTCTCCAAGCTAGGCCCTTCATTTGTAAAGCAAAACAAATGTATCCAATTTAGGCAGCATCATAATCTCATGAACATTAGAATCATTACCAAGAAACGAAAGTACCTGGTAATTTAATTGGCGTGCGCGAGCTCTAGTAATTGGTCCAGTATATGTAACAGTAGGGGCTGTGGGTGTAACAATGGTATTGATGTCCTCATCATCCTCCCCTTCTTGAAATGAAGTCGTCCTCGACGGAAGCGCATCTTCCTCACCCAAATAAGGCTTCAAATCTGCAATGTTAAAAGTGGGACTAACCCCAAAATCTACAGGTAGCTCAAGTTTATATGCATTATCATTTATTTTCTCTAACACCTTAAAAGGACCATCAGCACGTGGCATTAGCTTTGATTTGCGCAGATTAGGAAATCTATCTTTACGCAAATGTAACCAAACAAGATCTCCAGGCGCAAACACAACATGTTTTCTACCCTTATCTCCAGCAAGTTTATATTTAGCATTCATACGCTCAATGTTTTCCTTAGTTAACTCATGCATTTTTAAAATCAATTCAGAACGTTCTTTAGCATCAAAATTAACCTTCTCTGAAGATGGAAGAGGCAACAAATCAATAGGTGCACGAGGTAGGAAACCATACACAATTTCAAAAGGGCACATCTTAGTAGTAGAATGCAATGAACGATTATAAGCAAATTCAATATGAGGCAAGCATTCTTCCCACATTTTCTTGTTATTCTTCAAAACAGCCTGCCTAAGCATAGTAGACAATGTTCTATTGACTACTTCAGTTTGTCCATCAGTTTGGGGGTGACAAGTAGTACTAAAACAGCTTAGTCCCCAACTTAGCCCATAAACATCTCCAAAAGTGGCTAAGAAATTTAGTATCACGATCTGAAACAATAGTATTTGGCACACCATGTAAGCGAATAATTTCACGAAAGAACAAATCAGCAACATTAACAGCATCATCGCTTTTATGACATGGTATAAAGTGTGCCATTTTCGAGAACCTATCCACGACAACAAATATGCTATCCCTCCCCTTCTTTGTTCGAGGTAAACCTAAAACAAAGTCCATAGATATATCCTCCCAAGGAACACTAGGTACTGGCAAAGGCATATATAAACCATGAGGATTGAGTCGTGACTTAGCTCTTTGACATGTAGTGCAGCGAGCAACAAAACGCTCAACATCCCGTCTCATCTTTGGCCAAAAGAAATGTGTAGCAAGTATATCCTCCGTCTTCTTGACGCCAAAGTGTCCCATTAATCCTCCTCCATGCGCCTCCTGCAACAACAAAAGACGAACGGAGCTAGCTGGAATGCATAGCTTGTTAGCACGAAACACAAATCCATCGTTAAGAACGAACTTGTTCCAAGTTCTCCCTTCCTTACAATTCTGCAATACATCTTTAAATTCAGCATCATAACATATTGATCTTTGATGGTCTCCAAACCAAATATTTTAAAGTCAAGTTGTGAAAGCATAGTATAACGACGAGACAAGGCATCAGCAATAACATTTTCTTTACCCTTCTTGTGTTTAATGACATAAGGGAAAGTCTCAATGAATTCAACCCATTTAGCATGTCTACGGTTCAGTTTTGCTTGACTTTTAATGTGTTTCAAAGATTCATGATCAGAATGTATAACAAATTCCTTGGGCCATAAATAATGTTGCCATGTTTCTAAGGTCCGAACAAGAGCATATAATTCTTTATCATAAGTAGAATAGTTCAGACTAGGCCCACTCAATTTTTCAGAAAAGTATGCAACAGGTTTTCCATCTTGTAATAACACACCTCCTAATCCAATTCCACTAGCATCACATTCAAGCTCAAAAGTCTTATTGAAATTAG
Source organism: Triticum urartu (assembly GCF_003073215.2). NCBI lineage: Eukaryota > Viridiplantae > Streptophyta > Magnoliopsida > Poales > Poaceae > Triticum > Triticum urartu. Next base: position 391,645,855 of record NC_053023.1, on the reverse strand, counting down.
GAAGTTGGAGTAAAGGAGCATGTGTCAACTTATCTTTCAATACCGTGAAGGCTTCTTCTGTGCGGTACCCCAAACAAAAGGCACATCCTTCTTTGTAAGCTCGTTGAGAGGTGCAGCAATGGTGCTGAAATCTCTCACAAAACGCCTATAGAAACCAGCGAGGCCAAGGAAACTCCTCACTTGTGTGACCGTTTTGGGCTGCGGCCAACTCTCAATAGCTTCAATCTTGGCTTTATCAACTTCAATTCCCTGTGGAGTAACAACATAGCCAAGAAAAGATACTCGGTCGGTGCAAAAGGTGCACTTTCCAAGGTTACCAAACAAACGTGCATCACGTAGAGCAATAAAAACAGCACGTAAATGTTCCAAATGTTCCTCCAAAGATTTGCTATAAATCAATATGTCATCAAAGTAAACTACCACAAATCGTCCAATGAAAGCACGTAAAACTTCGTTCATTAACCTCATGAAAGTACTAGGTGCATTAGTTAACCCAAAAGGCATGACTAACCACTCATATAATCCAAACTTAGTTTTAAATGCTGTTTTCCATTCATCTCCCAATTTCATACGAATTTGATGGTATCCACTACGCAAATCAACTTTGGAGAATATTGTAGAGCCACTCAATTCATCAAGCATATCATCTAGCCTAGGAATAGGATGACGATAACGAATAGTAATATTATTAATGCCTCTACAATCAACGCACATACGCGACGTACCATCCTTTTTCGGCACTAAAATGATAGGAACAGCACAAGGACTAAGGGATTCGCGTATATAACCTTTGTCGAGCAGTTCTTGTACTTGACGCATAATCTCCTTCGTCTCCTCTGGATTGGTACGGTATGGTGCACGGTTGGGTAGCGAAGCACCGGGAATTAAGTCAATTTGATGCTCAATCCCTCGAATAGGTGGTAATCCCGGTGGCACGTCTTGTGGAAAGACGTCAGCGAACTCCTGCAAAATGTTAGTGACAGCAGGGGGCAAAGAGGAAGGCACGTCCTCGAATGAAAATAATGCCTCTTTGCACACAAAAGCATAGCAAACAGATTTGCTAAAATCTAGCTCATCAATATCAGATTTGGTGGCAAGTAAACATGCACTTTTCAATTTAATTTCAGAAACAACAGTAGATGGTTTATTATTAGGCTTCATTTGGTGCTCAAATTCTTTTGCCACAATCTGATTTTCACTCTTATTTGTCTCCTGTTTTGCTTTATTAGCTCTATTAATATCATCTTTCAAAATGGAATCAGGAGTCATAGGAAGCAAAGTAATATTTTTATCGTTATGAACAAGAGTATACTGATTGTTTCTACCATGGTGTACAGAATTTTTATCAAATTGCCATGGTCTACCAAGTAATAAGGAACATGCTTGCATAGGTACCACATCACAATCAACATAATCAGCATATGTAGAGATACTAAAATGCACACGAACAGTACGTGTTACCTTAACCTTGCCGCTGTTGTTGAACCATTGGATGTAGTAAGGATGTGGATGTGGTCTTGTGGTGAGAGATAGCTTCTCCACCATCTCCATGCTAGCCAAGTTATTGCAGCTCCCTCCATCTATGATCACGCGAACAGAACGTTCCTTCACAACTCCCTTTGTATGGAACAAATTATGCCTCTGATTTTGCTCAGCTTGTGTAACCTGCACACTCAAAACACGTTGAGCAACTAAACATTCATACCTGTCAGCATCTTCAGGAGCCATGTATTGCGTCTCATGATCAGAATCGTCTCCACCGTGTTCGTCACGTGTAATAAGAGCCAAAGTCTCCTCATCATAGTCACTAGCGGACTCATACCCACCATCCTCAGTAACAATCATCACACGCTTAGATGGGCATTCTCTCGCATAATGACCTCCACCCTTGCAACGTCGACAAATAATATCATGTGTTTGCCCTGTTGATGCCATGGATGAAGAAGAGCTCTTTGCAGGCCCAGAAGGTGTGCTCTTGGCAGATAGTGGTGATTGTGCCTGCTTTATTGTATCACGGTTGGAGGTGGCAGCCGACGGAGGCGCCGGTGTAGCAGAACGTGTGGAAGTAGATGATGCACGTGGTGTCCATGATGAAGGTCGACCTGCAGAAAAGTTAGTCCGCGCCAATGCCTGTCGATCCTGCACTTCACGTTCAGCTTTACAAGCAAGATGGAATAAACGAGTGATATTAGTATACTCCTTATACTCTAGAATCGTCTGAATCTCTCTATTTAATCCACCCATAAAACGTGCAAGCATAGCTTCATTCTCCTCAACAATACCACATCTAATCATGCCAGTTTGTAATTCCTGATAATATTCTTCTACAGAATTTTTTCCCTGTCTTAACGCTGCAATTTTTGAAGTAATTCACGTTGATAATATGGTGGAACCCAACGAGTACGCATAGCAGTTTTCAAAGCAGCCCAAGTAGGGAATAGGATATAATCTACAATGCTCAGACCACCAAACACATGCAAAACTAGTGAAGCACAAACAGCAGCAGGAACACGTCTCTCCTCGGGATATTGTAAACATGTAAATCGTTGTTCAGTTTCTAACTCCCAAGTAAGATATATATCAGGAACATATCTACCCTCAAATGGTGGAATATTCAATTTTAGTTTAGGGAGATGGTCATGATCTCGTACCTGAGGGTGAGCCCTACCATTGCCATTATTTGCATGTGGACGACCTGGTGGTTGCTGTGCTGTTGGTGGCACGTAGTTCTGATTTTGATCAACCTCATCCTCATAATCTCCCACATAAGCATCCTCCTCCACATCAGCAGTAGGAGCCACAGAAGTATCAACAGCAGCACCAGCAGTTTGGCCCGACTGAAGAGGGACACGGCTCGCTCGGCGGAGGGCTGTTTCCCGACGTGGAGGTAGTCGGTGTTGCTGTTGTTGCAGAGGTGCGGCAGGAGCAGCCGGTGGTGGTGGTGGAAAACGCGAAAGCAATTCAGCAAACTTGTTATCGAGCTTTGTTTCAAACGTCTTCTCCATGCCATCTATCTTCTCCATGGCCTCTTCAAATCTGTTTATCACATCTTGCACCTGTCCATTCATCATTTGCTGAAACGTATCATGAAGCTCCTTGTTCGTCAAGTTCTCCCAGTCAGTCTCGTCGGCTTGTGATCCTGGCATGGTTAGCAGCAATAGAAACACACAAGAATATGATCCTACAGACTACTAACAAGTGGTGGTGGTGGCGGGTGTCACAAATCCGTCAAGCAAATCTCAAATTCTTACCAGTTCTTACCCAGCAGCAGGCGGTGATCGGCAACCGTTGTAGTCAAAAACTCTCAAAAGCTTGGATAGAGCGATTGCCAGGGTGATGGAGGACATCAATACCATTGTTACACCCACAGCCCCTACTGTTACATATACTGAACAGTAGGGGCGTGGGTGTAACATGGGTTTGACTCTCCCTAGTAATTGCTCTATCCAAGCTTTGAGAGTTTTGACTACGACGGTTGCCGATCCCCGCCTGCTGCTGGGTAAGAACTGGTAAGAATTTGAGATTTGCTTGACGGATTTGTGACACCCACCACCACCTCTTGTTAGTAGTCTGTAGGATCATATTCTTGTGTGTTTCTATTGCTGCTAACCATGGCAGGCTCACAAGCCGACGAGACTGACTGGGAGAACATGATGAATAAGGAGTTGCATGATAAATTTCAGCAAATGATGAGTGGACAGGTGCAAGATGTGCTAAACAGATTTGAAGAGGCCATGGAGAAGATAGATGGCATGGAGAAGACGTTCGAAACGAAGCTCGATGACAAGTTTAATGAATTGCTCGCGCGTCTTCCACTACCACCATTGTTGCTATTGATACTTTTGTGGCTCTTGCTGCTGATGTGGAGGAGGATGATTATGCGGGAGATTACGAGGATGAGGTTGATCAAAATCATAACTACATGCAACCACCAGGTCATCCACATGCAAATAATGGCAATGGTAGGGCTCCCCCATAGGTACGAGATCATGACCATCTCCCTAAACTGAAATTGAATATTCCACCATTTGAGGGTAGATATGTTCCTGATATATATCTTACTTGGGAATTAGAAACTGAACAATGATTTACATGTTTACAATATCCTGAGGAGAGACGTGTTCCTGATGCTGTTTATGCTTTCACTAGCTTTGCATGTGTTTGGTGGTCTGAACATTGTAGATTATATCCTATTCCAGCTACTTGGGCTGCTTTGAAAACTACTATGCGTACTCGTTGGGTTCCACCATATTATCAACGTGAATTAATTCAAAAATTGCAGCGTTTAAGACAAGGAAAAAATTATGTAGAAGAATATTATCAGGAATTACAAACAAGCATGATTAGATGTGGTATTGTTGAGGAGAGTGAAGCTATGCTTGCACGTTTTATGGGTGGATTAAAGAGAGAGATTCAGACCATTCTAGAATATAAGGATTATAATAATATCACTCGTTTATTCCATCTTGCTTTTAAAGCTGAACGTGAAGTGCAGGTTCGACAGGCATTGGCGCAAAATAACTTTTCTGCAGGTCGACCTTCATCATGGACACCACGTGCATCCTCTACTTCCACTACACCAGCACCTCCATCAGGTGCCACCTCCAGCCGTGATACAAGAAAGCAGGCACAACCACCACTATCTGCCAAGAGCACACCTGACGGGCCTGCGCAGAGCTCTTCTTCTTCCATGGCATCAACAGGGCACACAAGTGATATTATTTGTCGTTGTTGTAAGGGAAGAGGACATTTTGCGAGAGAATGCAAATCTCAGCGTGTGATGATTGCTACTGAGGATGGTGGGTATGAGTCTGCTAGTGACTATGATGAGGATACTTTGGCTCTTATTACACATGAAGAACACGGTGGAGATGATTCTGATCATGAGACGCAATACATGGCTGCTGAAGATGCTGACATGTATGAATGTTTAGTTGCTCAACGTGTTTTGAGTGTGCAGGTTACACAAGCTGAGCAAAATCAGAGGCATAATTTGTTCCATACAAAGGGAGTTGTGAAGGAACGTTCTATTCGCGTCATCATAGATGGAGGGAGCTGCAACAACTTGGCTAGCATGGAGATGGTGGAGAAGCTCTCTCTCACCACAAGACCGCATCCACATCCTTACTACATCCAATGGTTCAACAACAACGACAAGGTTAAGGTAACACGTATCGTTCATGTGCATTTTAGTATCTCTACATGTGTTGATTATGTTGATTGTGATGTGGTACCTATGCAAGCATGTTCCTTATTACTTGGTAGACCATGGCAATTTGATAAAAATTATGTACACCATGGTAGAAACAATTAGTATACTCTTGTTCATAAGGACAAAAATATTACTTTGCCTCCTATGACTCCTGATTCCATTTTGAAAGATGATATTAATAGAGCTAATAAAGCAAAACAGGAGAAACATAAAAGTGAAAATCAGATTGTGGCTAAAGAATTTGAGCAACAAATGAAGCCTAATAATAATCCATCTAGTGTTGCTTCTGAAATTAAATTGAAAAGTGCATGTTTACTTGCCACCAAATCTGATATTGATGATCTAGATTTCAGCAACTCTGTTTGCTATGCTTTTGTGTGCAAAGAGGCATTATTTTCTTTCGAGGATGTACCTTCCTCTTTGCCTCCTGCTGTCACTAACATTTTGCAGGAGTTCGCTGACGTCTTTCCACAAGATGTGCCACCGGGATTACCACCTATTTGAGGGATTGAGCATCAGATTGACTTAACTCCCGGTGCTTCGTTGCCTAACCGTGTGCCATACCATACCAATCCAGAGGAGACGAAGGAGATTATGCATCAAGTACAGGAGCTACTCGACAAAGGTTATATACACGAATCTCTTAGTCCTTGTGTTGTTCCTATTATACTAGTGCCCAAAAAGGATGGTACGTCGCGTAGTGTGTTGATTGTAGAGGCATTAATAATATTACTATTCGTTATCGTCATCCTATTCCTAGGCTAGACGACATGCTTGATGAATTGAGTGGCTCTACAATATTCTCCAAAGTTGATTTGCGTAGTGGATACCATCAAATTCGTATGAAATTGGGAGATGAATGGAAAACAGCATTTAAAACTAAGTTTGGATTATATGAGTGGTTAGTCATGCCTTTTGGGTTAACTAATGCACCTAGTACTTTCATGAGATTAATGAACGAAGTTTTACGTGCTTTCATTGGACGATTTGTGGTAGTCTATTTTGATGATATACTGATTTATAGCAGATCTTTGGAGGAACATTTGGAACATTTACGTGCTGTTTTTATTGCTCTACGTGATGCATGTTTGTTTGGTAACCTTCGGAAGTGCACCTTCTACACCGACCGAGTATCTTTTCTTGGCTATGTTGTTACTCCATAGAGAATTGAAGTTGATAAAGCCAAGATTGAAGCTATTGAGAGTTGGCCGCAGCCCAAAACGGTCACACAAGTGAGGAGTTTTCTTGGCCTCGCTGGATTCTATAGGCGTTTTGTGAGAGATTTCAGCACCATTGTTGCACCTCTCAATGAGCTTACAAAGAAGGATGTACCTTTTGTTTGGGGTGCCGCACAGGAAGAAGCCTTCACGGTATTAAAAGATAAGTTGACACATGCTCCTTTACTCCAACTTCCTGATTTTAATAAGACTTTTGAGCTTGAATGTGATGCTAGTGGAATTGGATTAGGAGGTGTGTTATTACAAGATGGCAAACATGTTGCATACTTTTCTAAAAAATTGAGTGGGCCTAGTCTGAATTATTCATATGCTATTGTTCGGACTTTAGAAACATGGCAACATTATTTATGGCCCAAAGAATTTGTTATACATTCTGATCATGAATCGTTGAAACATATTAAAAGTCAAGCTAAACTGAATCGTAGCCTTCTAAATGGGTTGAATTCATTGAGACTTTACCTTATGTCATTAAACACAAGAAGGGTAAAGAAAATGTTATTGCTGATGCATTGTCTCGTCGCTATACCATGCTTTCACAACTTGACTTCAAAATATTTGGTTTGGAGACTATCAAAGATTAATATGTGCATGATGCTGATTTTAAAGATGTAATGCAGAATTGTAAAGAAGGAAGAACGTGGAACAAGTTCGTCATTAATGATGGATTTGTGTTTTGTGCTAACAAGCAATGCATTCCAGCTAGCTCCGTTCATCTTTTGTTGCTGCAGGAGGCGCATGGAGGAGGATTAATGGGACACTTTGGCGTGAAGAAGACGGAGGATATATTTGCTACATATTTCTTTTGGCCAAAGATGAGACGTGATGTTGAGCGTTTTGTTGCTCGCTGCACTACATGTCAAAAAGCTAAGTCACGGCTAAATCCTCATGGTTTATATATGCCTTTGCCTGTACCTAGTGTTCCTTGGGAGGATATATATATATGGACTTTGTTTTAGGTTTACCTCGAACAAAGAAGGGGAGGGATAGCATATTTGTTGTCGTGGATAGGTTCTCGAAAATGGCACACTTTATACCATGTCATAAAAGCGATGGTGTTGTTAATGTTGCTGATTTGTTCTTTCATGAAATTATTCGCTTGCATGGTGTGCCAAATGCTATTGTTTCAGATCGTGATACTAAATTTCTTAGCCACTTTTGGAGATGTTTATGGGCTAAGTTGGGGACTAAGCTGCTTTTTAGTACTACTTGTCACCCCCAAACTGATGGACAAACTGAAGTAGTCAATAGAACATTGTCTACTATGCTTAGGGCTGTTTTGAAGAATAATCAAGAAAATGTGGGAAGAATGCTTGCCTCATATTGAATTTGCTTATAATCGTTCATTGCATTCTACTACTAAGATGTGCCCTTTTGAAATTGTGTATGGTTTCCTACTGTGCACCTATTGATTTGTTGCCTCTTCCATCTTCAGAGAAGGTTAATTTTGATGCTAAAGAACGTTCTGAATTGATTTTAAAAATGCATGAGTTAACTAAGGAAAACATTGAGCGTATGAATGCTAAATATAAACTTGCTGGAGATAAGGGTAGAAAACATGTTGTGTTTGCGCCTGGAGATCTTGTTTGGTTACATTTGCGTAAAGATAGATTTCCTAATCTGCGCAAATCAAAGCTAATGCCACGTGCTGATGGTCCTTTTAAGGTGTTAGAGAAAAAATGATAACATATAACTGAGCTACCTGTAGCTTGATAGAGGCTAAGGTGTCCCGATGTTTCGATGAGATGGTGGCTATCGTTTTCTGTGGGAGTCGACCTTGACGATCCGACTACGAACGTGCGAGACGTCGCGCCATAGCAATCGCTAAACCAACTTCCGGGGTTATTGACCACGCCGGAGCACGATCAACCTGACCACGAGGGCCTGTTTCCTGCGAGCAAACGAAGAACAAGCAAGAAACTGAGATTGCAATCGGGATATTGCGAATATAAGATGAAAGCTTTATTGATCAAGGTGGGGTTCTGTGACGTCTTGGTCTGGTCGTTGGACACAAACGAAGTACGAGAAGTTGCAGCTATGGCGAACTTTTAATCTAAACAAAACCCAAAGTCTAAACGACGCCCTAAGGGCTGTATATATGGAGGAAGAGAGGGGAATTTCGTGGCCCTTGAGGGTGGGGTCCGAAACCAACCCTAACTCTTGTTTCCCCACACATACGGACTCTAAAAATAGCCTATACTTAAGTATTCGAAATTACATGGGCCTGGCCCATTAATAAGGTGACGCAGCACCTAGAATAGCCTATGGACGAATATTATGAAGTGGCATCTTGTATATTTCGTCCATGGCTTCATGCACTCCTTATGGCGGCTTCAAAGTCCTGAAATCATCACTTGTAACTCCGTTCTTGATCCCCTTGCGCATGCCATCAACTCATGCGTGTTCTTGCTCCAATGTTCATCCTTCTCCAAGCTAGGCCCTTCATTTGTAAGCAAAACAAATGTATCCAATTTTAGGCAGCATCATAATCTCATGAACATTAGAATCATTACCAAGAAACGAAAGTACCTAGTAATTTAATTGGCGTGCGTGAGCTCGAGTAATTGGTCCAGTATATGTAACAGTAGGGGCTGTGGGTGTAACAATGGTATTGATGTCCTCATCAATAGGCAAGGCTAGAGAACTCTGTCAATCACTATCTTATCTGGAAGATTAACTCCCACTTGATTCAAGTGATTGTAGCACACGGACATTCTGAGCACATGCTCACTAGCTGAGCTATTCTCCTCCATCTTGTAGGCAAAGTGCTTGTCAAAGGTCTCATACCTGTCGACACGGGCATGTGTATGAAATACCAATTTCAACTCTTAGAACATCTTATATGTTCCGTGGCGTTCAAAACATTTTTGAAGTCCCGGTTCTAAGCCATAAAGCATGGTGCACTAAACTATTAAGTAGTCATCATACCGAGCTTTGCCAAACGTTCATAACGTCTGCATCTGCTCCTGCAATAGGTCCGTCACCTAGTGGTGCATCAAGGACATAATTCTTCTGTGCAGCAATGAGGATAATCCTCAGATCACGGATCCAATCCGCATCATTGCCACTAACATCTTTCAACTTAGTTTTTCTCTAGGAACATATCAAAATAGACGGGGAGCTACATCGCGAGCTATTGATCTACAACATATTTATGAAAATACTATTAGGACTAAGTTCATGATAAATTAAAGTTCAATTAATCATATTACTTAAGAACTCCCACTTAGATAGACATCCCTCTAGTCATCTAAATGATCACGTGATCCAAATCAACTAAACCATGTCCGATCATCACGTGAGATGGAGTAGTTTTCAATGGTGAACATCACTATGTTGATCATATCTACTATATGATTCACGCTCGACCTTTCGGTCTCCAGTGTTTCGAGGCCATATCTGAATATGCTAGGCTCGTCAAGTTTAACCCGAGTATTCCGCGTGTGCAAAACTGGCTTGCACCCGTTGTATGTGAACGTAGAGCTTATCACACCCGATCATCACGTGGTGTCTCGGCACGACGAACTGTCGCAACGGTGCATACTCAGGGAGAACACTTATACCTTGAAATTTAGTGAGAGATCATCTTAAAATGCTAGCGTCGAACTAAGCAAAATAAGATGCATAAAGGATAAACATCACATGCAATCAAAAAATGAGACATGATATGGCCATGATCATCTTGCGCCTTTCATCTCCATCTCCAAAGTATCGTCATGATCTCTGTCGTCACCGGCATGACACCATGATCTCCATCATCTTGATCTCTATCAACGTGTCATCATATGATCGTCTCGCCAACTATTGCTCTTGCAACTATTGCTATCGCATAGCGATAAAGTAAAGCAATTATTTGGCGCTTGCATCTTATGCAATAAAGAGACAACCATAAGGCTCTTGCCAGTTGCCGATAACTTTAACAAAACATGATCATCTCATACAACAGTTTATATATCATCACGTCTTGACCATATCACATCACAATATGCCCTGCAAAAACAAGTTAGACGTCCTCTACTTTGTTGTTGCAAGTTTTACGTGGCTACTACGGGCTGAGCAAGAACCGTTCTTACCTACGCATCAAAACCACAACGATAGTTTGTCAAGTTGGTGCTGTTTTAACCTTCTCAAGGACTGGGCGTAGCCACACTCGATTCAACTAAAGTTGGAGAAACTGACACCCGCCAGCCACCTGTGTGCAAAGCACGTCGGTAGAACCAGTCTCGCGTAAGCGTACGCGTAATGTCGGTCCGGGCCGCTTCATCCAACAATACCACCGAACCAAAGTGTGACATGCTGGTAAGCAATATGACTTGTATCGTCCACAACTCACTTGTGTTCTACTTGTGCATATAACATCTACGCATAAACCTGGCTCGGATGCCACTGTTGGGGAACGTAATAATTTCAAAAAATTTCCTACACACAAAGGATCATGGTGATGCATAGCAACGAGAGGGGAGAGTGTGTCCACGTACCCTCGTAGACCGAAAGCGGAAGCGTTAGCACAACGCAGTTGATGTAGTCGTACGTCTTCATGATCCGACCAATCCAAGTACCGAACGCACGGCACCTCCGAGTTCAGCACACGTTCAGCTCGATGACATCCCACGAACTCCGATCCAGCAGAGCTTCACGGGAGAGTTTCGTCAGCACGACGGCGTGATGACGGTGATGATGATGCTAACGACGCAGGGCTTCGCCTAAGCACCGCTACGATATGATCGAGGTGGATTTTGGTGGAGGGGGGCACCACGACTGGGAGAGATCAACTTGTGTGTTCTAGGGTGCCCCCTGCCCCCGTATATAAAGGAGCAAGGGGGGAGGCCGGCCGGCCCCTGTAGGGCGTGCTAGGAGGAGGAGTCCTCCTCCTGGTAGGAGTAGGACTCCCCTTTCCTACTCCTACTAGGAGGAGGAAAGGAAGGAGGAGAGGGAGAAGGAAGGAGAGGGAGGAAAAGGAGGAAAGGGGCCCCGACCCCCTAGTCCAATTTGGTTTGGGCTAGGGGGGCCGCGCGCCCTGTCTCCTCTCTTCCACCACTTGGCCCATGAGGCCCATTACTTCTTCCTCGTATTCGTGTAACTCCGCGATACCCCAAAAAAATACCCGAATCACTCGGAACCTTTCCGATGTCCGAATATAGTCGTCTGATACGTCTCCAACGTATCTATAATTTTTGATTGTTCCATGCTATATTATATTCTGTTTTGGATGTTTAATGGGCTTTATTATACACTTTTATATTATTTTTGGGACTAACCTATTAACCGGAGGTCCAACCCAAATTGCTGTTTTTTTTCCTATTTCAATGTTTCGCAGAAAAGGAATATCAAACAAAGTCCAAACGGAACGAAACCTTCGGGAACATGATTTTCTCAACAAACGTGATCAAGGAGACTTGGAGTGGGCGTCAAGAAACAATCAAGGAGGCCACGAGGCAAGGGGGCGCGCCTACCCCCTGGGCACGCCCTCCACCCTCGTGGGCCCCTCGTTGCTCCACCAACCTACTTCTTCCTCCTATATAAGTCCACGTACCCCGCAAACATCCAGGAGCACCACGAAAACCTAATTCCACCCCCGCAACCTTCTGTACCTGAGAGATCCCGTCTTGGGGCCTTTTCCGGAGCTCTGCCGGAGGGGGCATTGATCACGGAGGGCCTCTACATCAACTCCATGGCCTATCCGGTGATGTGTGAGTAGTTTACTTCAGACCTTCGGGTCCATAGCTAGTAGCTAGATGGCTTCTTCTCTCTCTTTGAATCTCAATACAAAGTTCTCCTCGATCTTCTTGGAGATCTATTCGATGTAATCTTCTTTTGCGGTGTGTTTGTCGAGATCTGATGAATTGTGGGTTTATGATCAAGTTTATCTATGAACAATATTTGAATCTCCTCTGAATTCTTTTATGTATGATTGGTTATCTTTGCAAGTCTCTTCGAATTATCAGTTTTGTTTGGCCTACTAGATTAATCTTTCTTGCAATAGGAGAAGTGCTTAGCTTTGGGTTCAATCTTGCGGTGTCCTTTCCCAGTGACAGCAGGGGCAGCAAGTCACGTATTGTATTGTTGCCATCGAGGATAAAAAGATGGGGTTTATATCATATTGCATGAGTTTATCCCTCTACATCATGTCATCTTACTTAAAGCATTACTATGTTCTTATGAACTTAATACTCTAGATGCATGCTGGATAGCGGTTGATGTGTGGAGTAATAGTAGTAGATGCAGAATCGTTTCGGTCTACTTGTCACGGACGTGATGCCTATATACATGATCATACCTATACATTCTCATAACTATGCTCAATTCTATCAATTGCTCGACAGTAATTTGTTTACCCACCGTAATACTTATGCTCTTGAGATAAGCCACTAGTGAAACACTGAAACCTATGGCCCCCGGGTCTATCTTCCATCATATTAATCTTCCAACACTTAGCTATTTCTATTACCGTTTATTTTACTTTGCATCTTTATTTCTCTTTATCATAAAAATACCAAAAATATTACTTATCATATCTATCAGATCTCACTCTCGTAAGTGAACGTGAAGGGATTGACAACCCCTTTATCGCGTTGGTTGCGAGGTTCTTATTTGTTTGTGTAGGTGTGTGGGACTCGAGCGTGATCTCCTACTGGATTGATACCTTGGTTCTCAAAAACAGAGGGAAATACTTATGCTACTTTACTGCATCACCGTTTCCTCTTCAAGGGAAAACCAACGCAGTGCTCAAGAGGTAGCAAGAATCATTTCTGGCGCCGTTGCCGGGGAGATTCGCGCCAAGTCAAGTCAAGATTTGACTCCCGACAACGTGCCATTTCTAGCGCCGTTGCCGGGGAGTCTATGCACAAGTCAACATATACCAAGTACCCATGACAAACTCTTATCCCTCGCATTACATTATTTGCCATTTTCCTCTCGTTTTCCTATCCCCCACTTCACCCTTGCCATTTTATTCGCCCTCTCTTTTTCCGTTCGCCTCTTTTTTGCTTGCTTCTTGTTTGCTCGTGTGTTGGATTGCTTGCTTGTCACGATGGCTCAAGACAATACTAAATTGTGTGACTTTGCCAATACCAACAACAATGATTTTCTTAGCACTCCGATTACTCCTCTTACTGATGCTGAATCTTGTGAAATTAATGCTGCTTTGTTGAATCTTGTCATGAAAGATCAATTCGCCGGCCTTCCTAGTGAAGATTCCCCTACCCATCTAAATAGCTTTGTTGATTTGTGTGATATGCAAAAGAAGAAAGATGTGGACAATGATATTGTTAAATTGAAGCTATTTCCTTTTTCCCTGAGAGATCGTGCTAAAGCTTGGTTTTCATCTTTGCCTAAAAATAGTATTGATTCATGGAATAAGTGCAAAGATGCTTTTATCTCTAAGTATTTTCCTCCCGCTAAAATCATCTATCTTAAAATCGATATTATGAATTTTAAGCAACTTGATCATGAACATGTTGCACAAGCTTAGGAGAGGATGAAATTAATGATACATAATTGCCCTAAACATGGTCTGGATCTTTGGATGATTATACAAAAATTTTATGCCGGATTGAATTTTGCTTCTAGAAATCTTTTAGATTCGGCCGCGGGAGGCACTTTTATGGAAATCACTTTAGGAGAAGCTACTAAACTCCTAGATAATATTATGGTTAATTATTCTCAATGGCACACCGAAAGATCTACTAATAAAAATGTGCATGCGATAGAAGAAATTAATGTTTTGAGTGGAAAGATGGATGAACTTATGAAATTGTTTGCTAATAAGAGTGTTTCCTTTGATCCTAATGATGTGTCTTTGTCTACCTTGATTGAGAATAATAATGAATTTATGGATGTCAATTTTGTTGGTAGGAATAATTTTGGTAACAACGCATATAAAGGAAACTTTAATCCTAGGCCGTTCCCTAGTAATTCCTCTAATAATAATGATAATTCATACAACAATTCTTATGGAAATTTTAATAAGATGCCCTCTGAATTTGAGACTAGTGTTAAGGAGTTTATGAATTCGCAAAAGAATTTCAATGCTTTGCTTGAAGAAAAATTGCTTAAGGTTGATGAATTGGCTAGGAACGTTGATAGAATTTCTCTTGATGTTGATTCTTTGAAACTTAGATCTATTCCACCTAAGCATGATATCAATGAGTCTCTCAGCCATGGGAATTTCCATTGATGAGTGCAAAGAAAGAACCGCTAGGATGCGTGCTAAGAAAGATTGCTTTGTGAAAGCGTGTTCTTCTAGTTTCTATGAAAATAAAGATGAAGATCTAAAAGTTATTGATGTGTCTCCTATTAAATCTTTGTTTTGCAATATGAACCTTGATAATGATGGGACTGAAGATGAGCCACCTTTACCTAGAAGGCGTTCCAAAAATTTGGAGTTTTTAGATCTTGATGCAAAAATTGGTAAAAGTGGGATTGAAGAGGTCAAAACTTTAGATATCAATGAACCCACTATTTTGGATTTCAAGGAATTTAATTATGATAATTGCTATTTTATAGAGTGTATTTCCTTGTTGCAATCCGTGCTAAATTCTCCACATGCTTATAGTCAAAATAAAGCTTTTACTAAACATATCGTTGATGCTTTGATGCAATCTTATGAAGAAAAACTTGAGTTGGAAGTTTCTATCCCTAGAAAACTTTATGATGAGTGGGAACCTACTATTAAAATTAAAATTAAAGATCATGAATGCTATGCTTTGTGTGATTTGGGTGCTAGTGTTTCCACGATTCCGAAAACTTTATGTGATATGCTAGGATTCCGTGAATTTGATGATTGTTCTTTAAACTTACACCTTGCAGATTCCACTATTAAGAAACCTATGGGAAGAATTAAAGATGTTCTTATTGTTGCAAATAGTAACTATGTGCCCGTAGATTTCATTGTTCTTGACATAGATTGCAATCCTTCATGTCCAATTATTCTTGGTAAACCTTTCCTTAGAACGATTGGTGCAATTATTGATATGAAGGAAGGGAATATTAGATTCCAGTTTCCGTTAAGGAAAGGCATGGAACAATTCCCTAGAAAGAAAATTAAATTACCATATGAATCTATTATGAGAGTCACTTATGGATTGCCTACCAAAGATGGCAATACCTAGATCTATCCTTGCTTTTATGCCTAGCTAGGGGCGTTAAACGATAGCGCTTGTTGCGAGGCAACCCGATTTAATTTTTGTTCCTTGCTTTTTGATCCTGTTTAGTAATAAATAATTTATCTAGCCTCTGTTTTGGTTGTGTTTTTTTGTGTTTAATTAGTTTTTGTGCCAAGTAGAACTGTTGGGAAGACTTGGGGAAAGTCTTTTTGATCTTGCTGTAAAAAATAGAAACCTTAGCGCTCACGAGATTTGCTGCCATTTTTATTTGGAGAGTACTATTTAGTTAATTATTTTTGCAGATGATTAAAAGATAAATTCCTCACGTCCATAAATTTATTTTAGAATTTTTGGGGTTCCAGAAGTTTGCGTTAGTTACAGATTACTACAGACTGTTCTGTTTTTGACAAATTCTATTTTTCGTGTGTTGTTTTCTTATTTTGATGAATCTATGGCTAGTAAAAGATTTTATAAACCATAGAGAAGTTAGAATAAGTAGGTTCAACACCAATATAAATAAAGAATGAGTTCAATAGAGTACCTTGAAGTGTTGTTTTGTTCTCTTTCGCTAATGGAGCTCACGAGATTTTCTGTTGAGTTTTGTTTTGTGAAGTTTTCAAGTTTTGGGTAAAGATTTGATGGATTATGGAACAAGGAGTGGCAAGAGCCTAAGCTTGGGGATGCCCATGGCACCCCAAGGTAATAATTCAAGGACAACCAAAATCCTAAGCTTGGGGATGCCCCGGAAGGCATCCCCTCTTTCGTCTTCGTCTATCGGTAACTTTACTTGGAGCTATATTTTTATTCACCACATGATATGTGTTTTGCTTGGAGCGTCTTGTATGATTTGAGTCTTTGCTTTTTTAGTTTACCACAATCATCCTTTGTACACACCTTTTGAGAGAGACACATGAATTGGAAATTTATTAGAATACTCTATGTGCTTCACTTATATCTTTTGAGCTATATAGTTTTTGCTCTAGTGCTTCACTTATATCTTTTAGAGCATGGTGGTGGTTTTATTTTATAGAAAATTGATCTCTCATGCTTCACTTATATTATTTTGAGAGTCCTTTAGAACAACATGGAAATTTTCTTTTAGAATAATATAAAAACTTTTATAGAAGTGCATTGAATACTATGAGAAGTTTGATACTTGATAATTGTTTTGAGATATGGAGATGGTGATATTAGAGTCATGCTAGTTGAGTAGTTGTGAATTTGAGAAAATACTTGTGTTAAAGTTTGTGATTCCCGTAGCATGCACGTATGGTGAACCGTTATGTGATGAAGTCGGAGCATGATTTATTTATTGATTGTCTTCCTTGTGAGTGGCGGTCGGGGACGAGCGATGGTCTTTTCCTACCAATCTATCCCCCTAGGAGCATGCGCGTAATACTTTGTTTCGATAACTAATAGATTTTTGCAATAAGTATGTGAGTTCTTTATGACTAATGTTGAGTCCATGGATTATACGCACTCTCACCCTTCCACCATTGCTAGCCTCTCTGAATACGCGCACTTTCGCCGGTATCATAAACCCACCATATACCTTCCTCAAAACAGCCACCATACCTACCTATTATGGCATTTCCATAGCCATTCCGAGATATATTGCCATGCAACTTTCCACCGTTCCGTTTTATTATGACACGCTTCATCATTGTCATATTGCTTTGCATGATCATGTAGTTGACATATTTGTGGCAAAGCCACCGTTCATAATTCTTTCATACATGTCACTCATGCATCATTGCACATCCCGGTACACCGCCGGAGGCATTCACATAGAGTCATATTTTGTTCTAAGTATCGAGTTGTAATTCTTGAGTTGTAAGTAAATAAAGTGTGATGATCATCATTATTAGAGCATTGTCCCAAGTGAGGAAAGGATGATGGAGACTATGATTCCCCCACAAGTCGGGATGAGACTCCGGAAGATAGAAAAAAGAGAGAACTTTTGATTGACTTGCCCGTTGATCGGTGAGCCATTAAGAATAAATGGATTTTCAAGAGGAAGACGGACACTGATAGTAGTGTTACTACCTACAAAGCTCGAATTGTCGCAAAAAGGTTTTCGACAAGTTCAAGATGTTGACTACGATGAGATTTTCTCACTCGTAGCGATGCTTAAGTATGTCCGAATCATGTTAGCAATTGCCACATTTTATGAAATCTGGCAAATGGATGTCAAAACTGCATTCCTTAATGGATTTCTTGAAGAAGAGTTGTATATGATACAACAAGAATGTTTTGTCGATCCTAAATGTGCTAACAAAGTGAGCAAGCTCCAGCGATCCATCTATGGACTAGTGCAAGCATCTCGGAGTTGGAATATATGCTTTGATAAAGTGATCAAAACATATGGTTTTATACAGACTTGCGGTGAAGCCTGTATTTACAAGAAAGTTAGTGGGAGCACTACAACATTTCTGATAAGTGTATGTGAATGACATATTGTTGATCAGAAATAATGTAGAATTTTCTGGAAGGCATAAAGGAGTGTTTGAAAGGAGTTTTTCAAAGAAAGACCTCGGTAAAGCTACTTACATATTGAGCATCAAGATCTATAGAGATAGATCAAGACGCTTGATATATTTCCATTGAGTACATACCTTGACAAGATTTTGAAGTAGTTCAAAATGGAACGTTCAAAGAAGGAGTTCTTGCCTGTGTTACAAGGTGTGAAGTTGAGTAAAGACTCAAAACCCGACCACGGCAGAAAATAGAAAGAGAATGAAAAGTCATTTCCTATGCCTCAGTCATAGGTTCTATAAAGTATGCTATGCTGTGTACCAGACCTATTGTATACCTTAGCATGATTTTGGCAAGGGAGTAAAATAGTGATCTAGGAGTAGATCACTGGACAGCGGTCAAAATTATCCTTAGAGGAGTAAGGAAATATTTCTCGGTTATGGAGGTGATAAAAAGAGTTCGTCGTAAAGAATGACGTCGATGCAGGCTTTTGACACCGATCTAGATGACTCTAAGTCTCAATCTAGATACATATTAAAAGTGGGAGCAATTAGCTAGAGTAGCTCCGTGCACAGCATTGTTGACATAGAAATTTGCAAAAATACGTACGGATCTGAATGTTGCAGACCCGTAGACTAAACTTCTCTCACAAGAAAAACATGATCACTCTTTGGGTGTTAATCACATAGTGATGTGAACTAGATTATTGACTCTAGTAAACCCTTTGGGTATTAGTCACATGGAGATGTGAACTAATCACATAAAGATGTGAACTAGATTATTGACTCTAGTGCAAGTGGGAGACTGAAGGAAATATACCCTAGAGGCAATAATAAAGTTGTTATTTATATTTCCTTATATCAAGATAAATGTTTATTATTCATGCTAGAATTGTATTAACCGGAAACTTAGTACATGTGCGAATACATAGACAAACAGAGTGTCACTAGTTTGCCTCTACTTGACTAGCTCATTGAATAAATGATGGTTATCTTTCCTAACCATAGACATGAGTTGTCATTTGATTAACAACATCACTTCATTAAAGAATGATGTGATTGACTTGACCCGTCCATTAGCTTAGCACGATGGTCATTTAGTTTGTTGCTATTGCTTTCTTCATGACTTCTACATGTTCCTATGACTATGAGATTATGCAACTCCCAAGTACCGGAGGAACACTTTGTGTGCTACCAAACATCACAACGTAATTGGGTGATTATAAAGGTGCTCTACAGGTGTCTCCGATGGTACTTGTTGAGTTGGCATAGATCGATATTGGGATTTCTCACTCCGATTATCGGAGAGGTATCTCTGGGCCCTCTCGGCAATGCACATCACTATAAGCCTTGCAAGTATTGTGACTAATGAGTTAGTTGCGGAATGATGCATTACGAAACGAGTAAAGAGACTTGCTGGTAATGAGATTGAACTAGGTATGAGGATACCGACGATCGAATCTCGGGCAAGTAACATACCGATGACGAAGGGAACAACGTATGTTGTTATGCGGTTTGACCGATAAAGATCTTCGTAGAATATGTAGGAACCAATATGAGCATCCAGGTTCCGCTATTGGTTATTGACCGGAGATGAGTCTCGGTCATGTCTACATAGTTCTCGAACCCGTAGGGTCCGCACGCTTAACATTCTATGACGATTTTGTATTATGAGTTATGCGATTTGATGACCGAAGTTTGTTTGGAGTCCCGGATTAGATCGGGGACATGACGAGGAGTCTCGAAATGATCAAGCCGTAAAGATCGATATATTGCAAGGCTATATTCAGACATCGGAAAGGTTCCGAGTGATCCGGGTATTCTTCGGAGTACCGGGGGAGTTACGGGAATACGGGAGTACATATGGGCCTTACTGGGATTTAAGGGAAAAAGACGAGAAGCCACGGGGGCTGTCCGCGCGCCCCCATGGGCCTAGTCCGAATTGGACTAGGGGAGGGGCTGCGCCCCCTCTTTCCTTCTCCTCCCCTTCTCCTTCCTTCCCCCTCCTAGTGGGACTAGGAAAGGGGAGTCCTACTCCCACTAGGAGGAGGACTCCTCCTCCTGGCGCGCCCTGCTAGGGCCGGCCGGCCTCCCCCTTGCTCCTTTATATACGGGGCAGGGGGGCATCCTAGAACACACAAGTTGATCAGTTGATCTTTTAGCCGTGTGCGGTGCCCCCCTCCACCATAATCCACCTCGGTCATATCGTAGCGGTGCTTAGGCGAAGCCGTTCGTCGGTAGCATCATCATCACCGTCATCACACCATCGTGCTGACGGAAATCTCTCTCAAAGCTCTGCTGGATCGGAGTTCGTGGGACGTCACCGAGCTGAATGTGTGATGAACTCAGAGGTGCCATACATTCGGTACTTGGATCGGTCGGATCGTGAAGACGTACGACTACATCAACCGCGTTCTCATAACGCTTCCGCTTACGGTCTACGAGGGTACGTGGACAACACTCTCTCCTCTCATTGCTATGCATCACCATGATCTTGCATGTGCATAGGAAATTTTTCGAAATTACTGCGTTCCCCAACACATATATCTCGTCCCTATCCGCCGCCCAGACCAAATGTTAGTCGTGTTTGCCACTCCACTCCATTTCTACTCCGATCCGCCGAGTACCACTTGTGATCTCCGACCATTTCTGGCACGGCGGGCAGCAGATCTAAGTCCAACAACTCCAGATCCGTCGACAAGGATCTCATCCCTTGCATGCACGAGGAGGAGCGAGCCGTCCGGCTGGCTCTCCGCCGGACCTGAGAGGATACCCAATCGCGCACCTTCGACAACGCGTCCAAGCAAGTGTGGCATGGATCCAATAGCGGCTCGAGGCCCGTGACCAATCCGAAAGCCGAGCCGAGGAGTCCGAGTAAGCCTTGTGTTGGGGCTTGATCCCCGTGGCGTTAGGCTTCGAGTCCGAGGCCTAGCATTCCTTCCATGGGAGGGCCAAGGCGTGCCGCTCCATGGAGGGCGAGTCACCCTGTGGTGCGTCGGACAAGGCCGCAGAGGATATCCCTGCCCGGGTCTTGGCAAAACATGCGGAGTGGGGAGGGGGGATGAACTATGTGCTATGATCTATGTGAAATATAATGGGAAGAATGTGGACGCGGACAGATGAGTGGTGATCGGCGCTTTTCCGGATGTGTTAGCGGAGGTTTTTGTTTGGCAGACTGGACTCTCTAGGAAAGGGAGATATGACCGTTGGGGCGTGCTCGCGCATTGCACTCTCGTCCGGCTCTCACCGTTCCCCTGCGCTGGGCGCCACTGCCGGAGGGGTGGTTCCGGTGGGCGGCTCGCCGGCCAGGGGGGGCCAGGTGCTCTTCCCCCTAGGGGGTGGGGAGGGGGGGCTCGGGCGAGGTGCCGGGGGTCATTTTGGGTGCTTGGGGTGGCGGACGTGGATGAGGTGGAAGCCGTGGTGGAATCCACGCCTGAGAGAGGAGCTGCTCGAGTAGTGCTCTCCGCACGGCGGATCTCGCTGGGGAATGGCAGCGGCGCCATGGAATCTCAGGGCGGCGGTGCTGCGGGGCGTTGGGAGCAGGAAGTGCGGCGTGCAACCGGACCGGGGGGTTCTCCCCAGAGTTGGGGGCGCGAGATCTGGATCGAAGTCAGCAGGGGACGGGTCGTCCAGCTTGGCAGGAGGAAAGGAAGTGTCTTGGACTCTGGTTCGGCGGAGGAAGTCGTATAGGGCGGCATGACTGCGGGGCTGGCTAGGGAGACACGGTGGTCGCCTTGGTCGCCAGCCTCGCCGGGCCCGCGGGTAGGGGTGCAGCGCGCGCCCGTTAAGGGAGTCCTGGATTAGGGGGTCCCCGGGCGTCTGGGCTATGTGACGTGGGCCGGATTGGTGGGCCATGAAGATACAAGATAGAAGGCTTCCCCCGTGTCTAGATGGGACTCTCCTTGGCGTGGAAGGCAAGCTTGGCATTCGGATATGAAGATTCCTTTATCTATAAACCAACTCTGTAGAAACCCTAGCCCCCTCCAGTATTTATATAAACCGGATGGTTTAGTCCGTAGAGGCAGTCATAATCATACATGCTAGACATCTAGGGTTTAGCCATTATGATCTCGGGGTAGATCAACTCTTGTAACCCCTATACTCATCAAATACAATCAAGCAGGACGTAGGGTTTTACCTCCATCAAGAGGGCCCGAACCTGGGTAAACACCGTGTCCCCTGCCTCCTGTTACCTTCGATCCTTAGACACACAGTTCGGGACGCCCTACCCGAGATCTGCCAGTTTTGACACCGACATTGGTGCTTTCATTGAGAGATCCCCTTTGTCATCGACAAAGGGTTCGATTGCTCATTCGATCATCCACAATGATGCTATTTCAGGGGGAGATTTCCCCCCGGGTCAAATTTTCGTGTTCGGTGGCTTCGCGTTGCGAGCCAACTCGATTGGTCACCTTGAGCAGATCGACAATTACGCCCCTGGTCATCAGATCAGTTTCGGGAACCTAAACTACATTGCCGATATCCGAGGAGATTTGATCCTCGAAGGGTTTGCGACCCCGATTACCGCCCTGGCCTCAGATCTAGAGCAGGATGTTAGGTCTGAAGACAGGAGTCTAGAGCCCGTCGGACTCTCTGCACTTATGGAGCTTGCAACCAGAGAAGCGCCAGACACTCCGCCGGACTCTAAGTCCGAACTCTCGAGGTCCGTGCCAAGTGGGCGCCGCCAGGAGGCTCCAACTCCGGACGACCCCACGGACTCTCACTTCTCTGTCCAACCCTCACCTTTAAACGAGGCTCTGGACTTAATGTGACCACTCGCCATTGCGGAAGGATCGCTTCAAAATTATGCCTAGCCCAGACTAGGGGCTGAGAGCGGGGAATTTTATGTCCCACCCACCACCCACTTCATAGACACTATCGGGGATTTAACCGACATCTTGGATTACGCCTCCAAAGACGTCGACGGTATGGACGACGCTGCTGGAGACGAACAAGGCAAAAACCCTCCGTTTAGCGGACGATGGAAGACCACCTCCACATACGACGTGTACATGGTGGACACACCCAAAGAGGACGGCGACGACGACAAGGAGAATCCGGTTGAGCATAAGCCTGCCGAAGAACCTCCAAAACATCGACGCCAGCGGCGCCGCTCAAAATCGTGTCGCCAAAAAGACAGCAATATCAGCATCGAAGAGAATAACAATCCAGAGAATGCCGAAGACCCTGAAGCCTCTCTAAAGCCAACATCCGAACAAGATGATTGGGAGGATGGGCAAGTAACCCCGATGATCCTGTTGGGAACGAGGACTCGGAGGACAGTAATTACCTACTGATCTCCAAAGAGGATGTGAGCCTCGGCGACGAAGACTTCATCGTGCCAGAGGAACCCCACGAACAAGAGTGCTTTAAGCTACGGCTAATCGCCACTGCAATAAGCCTGAAAAAGAGGTAGCAACAGCTTCAAGCTGATCAGGATTTGCTCAACGACAGATAGACTAACGTCTTGGTAGCCGAGGAATACGACCTCGCACCCCCAAAGAGCTACCCGAAGCGCAAGCTACTGCCACAATTTAACGAGGGGCCCCAGAGCCCATACCGCTAGTGCGCGATGCTGACAAACCTGACCGACCACCGCGTGGCCCGGACAGAGCGACAGCTCAAGCCGAACACCATCCCGCACCACCTCGCCATAGAGGTAGAGAACCAGCGGCCCAGGATACACCTATGACCTACGACAAGACCTGGACAATAGAGCCGGTCAGACCAGATCAATCTACGGATCAAGGGGGCGTGCTCCAACGCGCAAGGATGGCCATCAGACTTAACGTGATAGACACAACGTCACATGGGTTGAAAACCGCATAGGGCCTCCGTCTGAACTACGCCACGATGTCGCCTGGTACAGAGGCGCCGCACAGGCCCTATGCTTCACCGACGAAGTAATGGAACATTAGTTCCCATAAGGGTTTAAACCCGTTAACATCGAATCATACGACGACATGACAGATCCTGCAGTATGGATAGAAGATTTTCTTCTCCATATTCACATGGCTCGTGGTGACGATCTACATGCCATCAAGTACCTCCCGCTCAAATTAAAGGGACCAACTCAGCACTTGTTAAACAGCCTCCCAGAGAATTCTATTGGCACCTGGGAAGATCGGGAAGATGCCTTTAGAGACAAGTTCCAGGGTACTTATGTACGGCCCCCAGACGACGATGACCTCAGTCACATAGTTCAGCAACCCAGAGAGTCAGCCCGGAAACTATGGACAAGGTTCTTAACTAAAAAGAACCAAATTGTCGACTGTCCGGACGCCGAAGCCCTAACGGCCTTCAAACACAGCATCCGAGATGAATGGCTCGCCCGACACCTCTGAAGGAAATATGCCCTAGAGGCAATAATAAAGTTATTATTTATTTCCTTATATCATGATAAATGTTTATTATTCATGCTAGAATTGTATTAACCGGGAAACATAATACATGTGTGAATACATAGACAAACATAGTGTCACTAGTATGCCTCTACTTGACTAGCTCGTTAATCAAAGATGGTTGAGTTTCCTAAGCCATAGACATGAGTTTTCATTTGATTAACAAGATCACATCATTAGGAGAATGATGTGATTGACTTGACTTGACCCATTCCGTTAGCTTAGCACTTGATCGTTTAGTTTGTTGCCATTGCTTTCTTCATGACTTATACATGTTCCTATGACTATGAGATTATGCAACTCCCGTTTACCGGAGGAACACTTTGTGTGCTACCAAACGTCACAACGTAACTGGGTGATTATAAAGGTGCTCTACAGGTGTCTCCGAAGGTACTTGTTGGGTTGGCGTATTTCAAGATTAGGATTTGTCACTCCGATTGTCGGAGAGGTATCTTTGGGCCCACTTGGTAATACACATCACTTAAGCCTTGCAAGCATTGCAACTAATGAGTTAGTTGCAGGATGATGTGTTACAGAATGAGTAAAGAGACTTGCCGGTAATGATATTGAACTAGGTATTGAGAAACCGACGATCGAATCTCAGGCAAGTAACATACCGATGACAAAGGGAACAAACGTATGTTGTTATGCGGTTTGACCGATAAAGATCTTCGTAGAATATGTAGGAGCCAATATGGGCATCCAGGTTCCGCTATTGGTTATTGACCAGAGAAGTGTCTCGGTCATGTCTACATAGTTCTCGAACCCGTAGGGTCCGCACGCTTAACGTTCGTTGACGATATAGTATTATATGAGTTATGTATGTTGGTGACCGAATGTTGTTTGGAGTCTCGGATGAGATTACGGACATGACGAGGAGCTCCGGAATGGTCCGGAGGTAAAGATTCATATATTGGATGATATGGTTAGGCCAAGGGGTCAGGCCCACGGGGCTATCACTCGGTGCAAAAGGAGTTTTGCGGAGGCCAGGGGGCCAAACGCCGGAGACCCTGGTGTCTGGCCCCGGGCCAGACACCGAGGCCCATGGCGTCTGGGCTAGACGCCATGGATTATGGCGTTTGGTCCTGGTGTCCGAGTGGGACTCTTGCCTTTCGGGCAAAACCAACTTTGAGGAGGCTTTTGCTCCAAGTTTCGACCCCAGGGCTCAACATATAAATAGAGGGGTAGGGCTAGCACCCAAGACACATCAAGAAACACCAAGCCATGTGCCGGCAACCCCGTCCCCTGTAGTTTATCCTCTGTCATAGTTTTCGTAGTGCTTAGGCGAAGCCCTACGAAGATTGTTCTTCACCAACACCGTCACCACGCCATCATGCTGCCGGAACTCATCTACTACTTCGCCCCTCTTGCTGGATCAAGAAGGCGGGGATGTCACTGAGCCCAACATGTGCAGAACTCGGAGGTGCCGTGCTTTCGGTACTTGGATTGGTTGGATCATGAATACGTACGACTACATCAACCGCATTGATATAACGCTTCCGCGGACGGTCTACGAGGGTATGTAGACAACACTCTCCCCTATCATTGCTATGCATCACGATGATCCTGTGTGTGCGTAGGAAAATTTTGAAATTACTACGTTCCCCAACAGTGGCATCCGAGCCAGGTTTTATGCGTAGATGTCATATGCACGAGTAGAACACAAGTGAGTTGTGGGCGATATAAGTCATACTGCTTACCAGCATGTCATACTTTGGTTCGGCGGTATTGTTGGATGAAGCGGCCCGGACCGACATTACGCGTACGTTTACTTGAGACTGGTTCTACCGACGTGCTTTGCACACAGGTGGCTGGCGAGTGTCAGTTTCTCCAACTTTAGTTGAACCGAGTGTGGCTACACCCGGTCCTTGCGAAGGTTAAAACCTCACCAACTTGACGAACTATCGTTGTGGTTTTGATGCATAGGTAAGAACGGTTCTTGCTAAGCCCAGTAGCAGCCACGTAAAACTTGCAACAACAAAGTAGAGGACGTCTAACTTGTTTTTGCAGGGCATGTTGTGATGTGATATGGTCAAGACATGATGCTAAATTTTATTGTATGAGATGATCACGTTTTGTAACCGAGTTATCGGCAACTGGCAGGAGCCATATGGTTGTCGCTTTATTGTATGCAATGCAATCGCCCTATAATGCTTTACTTTATCACTAAGCCGTAAGCGATAGTCGTAGAAGCATAAGATTGGCGAGACGACAACGATGCTACGATGGAGATCAAGGTGTTGCGCCGGTGACGATGGTGATCATGACGGTGCTTCGGAGATGGAGATCACACGCACGAGATGATGATGACCATATTATATCACTTATATTGATTGCATGTGATGTTTATCTTTTATGCATCTTATTTTTCTTTGATTGATGGTAGCATTATAATATGATCTCTCACTAAATTTCAAGATAAAAGTGTTCTCCCTGAGTATGCACCATTGCCAAAGTTCGTCGTGCCCAGACACCACGTGATGATCGGGTGTGATAAGCTCTACGTCCATCTACAGTGGGTGCAAGCCAGTTTTGCACACGCAGAATACTCGGGTTAAACATGACGAGCCTAGCATATGCAGATATGGCCTCGGAACACTGGAGACCGAAAGGTCGAGCGTGAATCATATAGTAGATATGATCAACATAGTGATGTTCACCATTGAAAACTACTCCATTTCATGTGATGATCGGTTATGGTTTAGTTGATTTGGATCACGTGATCACTTAGATGATTAGAGGGATGTCTATCTAAGTGGGAGTTCTTAAGTAATATGATTAATTGAACTTTAATTTATCATGAACTTAGTCCTGGTAGTATTAGCATATCTATGTTGTAGATCAATAGCTCGCATTTAGCTCCTCTGTTTTATTTTTGATATGTTCCTAGAGAAAACTAAGTTGAAAGATGTTAGTACAATGATGCGGATTGGATCCGTGATCTGAGGATTATCCTCATTGCTGCACAGAAGAATTATGTCCTTGATGCACCGCTAGGTGACAGACCTATTGCAGGAGCAGATGCAGACGTCATGAACGTTTGGCTAGCTCAATATGATGACTACTTGATAGTTTAGTGCACCATGCTTAACAGCTTAGAATCGGGACTTCAAAGACGTTTTGAACATCATGGATCATATGGATGTTCCAGGAGTTGAAGTTAATATTTCAAGCAAATACCCGAGTTGAGAGATATGAAGTCTCCAACAAGTTCTATAGCTAAAAGATGGAGGAGAATAGCTCAAGCAGTGAGCATGTGTTCAGATTGTCTGGGTACTACAATCGCTTGAATCAAGTGGGAGTTAATCTTCCAGATAAAATAGTGATTGACAGAATTCTCTAGTCACCATCACCAAGTTAGGTAGAACTTCGTGATGAACTATAGTATGCAAGGGATGAGAAAACGATTCCCGAGCTTTTCATGATGATGAAATCGGATGAAGGTAGAGAAATCAAGAAAGAGCATCAAGTGTTGATGGTGACAAGACCACTAGTTTCAAGAAAAGGGCAAAGGGAAGAAGGGAACTTCAAAAGAACGGCAAGCAAGTTGTTGCTCCCATGAAGAAGCCCAAAGCTAGACCCAAGCCTGAAACTGAGTGCTTCTACTGCAAAGGAAATGGTCACTGGAAGTGGAACTGCCCTAGATACTTGGCAGATAAGAAGGATGGCAAAGTGAAAAAAGGTATATTGGATATACATGTTATTGATGTGTACTTTACTAGTGTTTATAGAAACCCCTCGGCATTTGATACTGGTTTAGTTGCTAAGAGTAGTAACTTGAAACGGGAGTTGCAGAATGAACACAAACTAGTTAAGGGCGAGGTGACGATGTGTGTTGGAAGTAGTTCCAAGATTGATATGATCATCATCGCACACTCCCTATACTTTCGGGATTAGTGTTGAACCTAAATAAGTGTTATTTGGAGTTTGCATTGAGGATGAATATGATTTGATCATGTTTGTTGCAATACGGTTATTCATTTAAGTTAGAGAATAATTGTTGTTCTGTTTACATGAATAAAACCTTCCATGGTCATACACCCAATGAAAATGGTTTGTTGGATCTCGATCGTAGTGATACACATATTCATAATATTGAAGCCAAAAGATGCAAAGTTAATAATGATAGTGCAACTTATTTGTGGCGCTGCCGTTTAGGTCATATTGGTGTAAAGCGCATGAAGAAACTCCATGCTGATGGGATTTTAGAATCACTTGATGCTTGCGAACCATGCCTTATGGGCAAGATGACTAAGACTCCGTTCTCCGGAACAATGGAGCGAGCAAATGACTTATTAGAAATAATACATACTGATGTATGCAATCCAATGAGTGTTGAGGCTCGCGACGGGTATCGTTATTTTCTGACCTTCACAGATGATTTGAGCAGATATGGGTATATCTACTTGATGAAACATAAGTCTAAAACATTTGAAAAGTTCAAAGAATTTCAGAGTGAAGTGGAAAATCATCGTGACAAGAAAATAAAGTTTCTATGATCTGATCGCAGGGACAAATATTTGAGTTACGAGTTTGGTCTTCAATTAAAACAATGTGGAACAGTTTCACAAAATCGTGCCACCTGGAACACCACAACATAATGGTGTGTCCGAACGTCATAACCGTACTATTATTGGATATAGTGCAATCTATGATGTTTCTTGTCGATTAACCACTATAGTTTTGGGGTTATGCATTAGAGACAGCTGCATTCACGTTAAAAAGGGCACCATCTAAATCTGTTGAGACGACACTGTATGAACTGTGGTTTGGCAAGAAACCAAAGTTGTCGTTTCTTAAAGTTTGGGGTTGCGATGCTTGTAAGAAAAAGTTTCATCCTGATAAGCTCAAAACCAAGTCGGAGAAATGTGTCTTCATAGGATACCCAAAGGAGACAGTTGGGTACACCTTCTATCACAGATCCGAAGGCAAGATATTCGTTGCTAAGAATGGATCCTTTCTAGAGAAGGAGTTTCTCTCGAAAGAAGTGAGTGGGAGGAAAGTAGAACTTGATGAGGTAACTGTACCTTCTCCCTTATTGGAAAGTAGTTCATCACAGAAATCGGTTCCTGTGACGCCTACACCAATTAGTGAGGAAGTTAATGATGATGATCATGGAACTTCAGATCAAGTTGTTACTGAACCTCGTAGGTCAACCAGAGTAAGATCCGCACCAGAGTGGTACGGTAATCATGTTCTATAGGTTATGTTACTAGACCATGACGAACCTACGAACTATGAGGAAGCGATGATGAGCCCAGATTCCGCAAAATGGCTTGAGGCCATGAAATCTGAGATGGGATCCATGTATGATAACAAAGTGTGGACTTTGGTTGACTTGCCCGATGATCGGCAAGCTATAGAAAATAAATGGATCTTCAAGAGGAAGACGGACACTGATAGCAGTGTTACTATCTACAAAGCTAGACTTGTCGAAAAAGGTTTTTGACAAAGTTCAAGGAGTTGACTACGATGAGACTTTCTCACCCGCAGCGATGCTTAAGTCCGTCCGAATCATGTTAGCAATTGCCGCATTTTATGATTATGAAATTTGGCAAATGGATGTAAAGACTGCATTCCTGAATGGATTTCTGGAAGACGAGTTGTATATGATGCAACCTAAAGGTTTTATCGATCCAAAGGATGCTAACAAAGTGTGCAAGCTCCAGCGATCCATCTATGGACTGGTGCAAGCATCTCGGAGTTGGAATATACGCTTTGATGAGTTGATCAAAGCATATAGTTTTATACAGACTTGCGGTGAAGCCTGTATTTACAAGAAAGTGAGTGGGAGCACTACAACATTTTTGATAAGTATATGTGAATGACATATTGGTGATCAGAAATATTGTAGAATTTTCTGGAAAGCATAAAGGAGTATTTGAAAGGAGTTTTTTCAAAGAAAGACCTCAGTGAAGCTGCTTACATATTGAGCATCAAGATCTATAGAGATAGATCAAGACACTTGATAAATTTTTTCAATGAGTACATACCTTTACAAGATTTTGAAATAGTTCAAAATGGAACAGTCAAAGAAATAGTTCTTGCCTGTGTTACAAGGTGTGAAATTGAGTAAGACTGAAAGCCCAACCACGGCAGAAGATAGAAAGAGAATGAAAGTCATTCCCTATGCCTCAGCCATAGGTTCTATAAAGTATGCCATGCTGTGTACCAGATCTATTGTATACCCTACCACTGAGTTTGGCAAGGGAGTACAATAGTGATCTAGGAGTAGATCACTGGACATTGGTCAAAATTATCCTTAGTGGAATAAGGGTATGTTTCTCGATTATGGAGGTGACAAAAAGGTTCGTCGTAAAGGGTTACGTCGATGCAAATTTTGGCACCGATCCGGATGACTCTAAGTCTTCATCTGGATACATATTGAAAGTGGGAGAAATTAGCTAAAGTAGCTCCGTGCAGAGCATTATAGACATAGAAATTTGCAAAATACTTACGGATCTGAATTTTGGCAGACCCGTTGACTAAGCTTCTCTCACAAGCAAAACATGATCACACCTTAGTACTCTTTGGGTGTTAATCACATAGCGATGTGAACTAGATTATTGACTCTAGTAAACCCTTTGGGTGTTGGTCACATGTTGATGTTAACTATGGGGGTTACCACATAAAGATGTGAACCATGGATGTTAAATCACATGGTGATGTGAACTAGATTATTGACTCTAGTGCAAGTGGGAGACTGAAGGAAATATGCCCTAGAGGAAATAATAAAGTTATTATTTATTTCCTTATATCATGATAAATGTTTATTATTCATGCTAGAATTGTATTAAACGGGAAACATACTACATGTGTGAATACATTGACAAATATAGTGTCACTAGTATGCCTTTACTTGACTAGCTCGTTAATCAAAGATGGTTGCATTTCCTAAGACATAGACATGAGTTACCATTTGATTAACGGGATCACATCATTAGGAGAATGATGTGATTGACTTGACTTGACCCATTCCATTAGCTTAGCACTTGATCCTTTAGTTGTTGCTATTGCTTTCTTCATGACTTATACATGTTACTATGACTATGAGATTATGCAACTCCTGTTTACCGGAGGAACACTTTATGTGCTACCAAACATCACAACGTAACTGGGTGATTATAAAGGTGCTCTACAGGTGTCTCCGAAGGTACTTGTTGGGTTGGCGTATTTCAAGATTAGGATTTGTCACTCCGATTGTCGGAGAGGTATCTCTGGGACCACTCGGTAATACACATCACTTAAGCCTTGCAAGCATTGCAACTAATGAGTTAGTTGCGGGATGATGTGTTACGGAATGAGTAAAGAGACTTGCCGGTAACGAGATTGACCTAGGTATTGAGATACCGACGATCGAATCTCGGGCAAGTAACATACCGATGACAAAGGGAACAAACGTATGCTGTTATGCGATTTGACCGATAAAGATCTTCGTAGAATATGTAGGAGCCAATATGGGCATCCAAGTTCCGCTATTGGTTATTGACCAGAGAAGTGTCTCGGTCATGTTTACATAGTTCTCGAACCCGTAGGGTCCGCACGCTTAACGTTCGTTGACGATAGTATTATATGAGTTATGTATGTTGGTGACTGAATGTTGTTCGGAGTCCCGGATGAGATCACAGACATGACTAGGAGCTCCGGAATGGTCTGGAGGTAAAGATTCATATATTGGATGATATGGTTAGGCCAAGGGGTCAGGCCCACGGGGCTATAAGTCGGTGCAAAAGGAGTTTTGTGGAGACCCTGGCATCTGGCCCTGGGCCAGACGCCGAGGCCCATGGCGTCTGGGCCAGACGCCAAGGATTGTGGAGCTTGGTCCTGGAGTCTGAGTGGGACTCTTGCCTTTCGGGCAGAACCGACTTTGAGGAGGCTTTTGCTCCATGTTTCGACCCTAGGGCTCAACAAATAAATAGAGGGGTAGGGCTAGCACCCAAGACACATCAAGAAACACCAAGCCGTGTGCCGGCAACCCCGTCCCCTGTAGTTTATCCTCCGTCATAGTTTTTGTAGTGCTTAGGCAAAGCCCTACAGAGATTGTTCTTCACCAACACCGTCACCACGCCGTCATGCTGCTGTAACTCATCTACTACTTCACCCCTCTTGCTGGATCGAGAAGGCGAGGACGTCACCGAGCCGAACGTGTGCAGAACTCGGAGGTGCCGTGCTTTCGGTACTTGGATCAGTCGGATCGTGAAGATGTATGACTACATCAACCACGTTGATATAACGCTTCCACGAATGGTCTACGAGGGTATGTAGACAACACTCTCCCCTCTCATTGCTATGCATCACCATGATCCTGCGTGTGCGTAGGAAAATTTTGAAATTAGTACGTTCCCCAACAACCTCGGCCAAGAGAAGCCAAAGTCCATGGCAGCCCTTACAACACTCATGAGCCGCTTTTGCGCGGGAGAGGATAGGTGGTTAGCCCGCAACAACAATAGTACCAGTGACGCAGGTACCTCTAAAACTAGAAACGGCAACGGGAGGCCCCGACGCAACAAACACAAGCGTCAGAGCAACAATAATAATACCGAAGACACAACGGTCAACGCTAGATTCAGTGGCTCTAAATCCGGTTAATGGAAGAGGCCATTCAAAAAGAATAAAGGCGGTTCATTTAACTTGGGCCGAATACTCGATTGACCTTGCCAGATTCATGGCACCCCAGACAAGCCTGCCAACCATACCCACATAAGTTGTTGGGTCTTCAAACATGCCGGTAAGCTGAATACTGAACATAAGGAGAAGGGGTCGCCTAGCAAGGATGATGACGACGAACCTCATCCGCCGAATATAGGGGGATAGAAGAAATTTCCCCCCATAGTCAAAATGGTGAATATGATATACGCTACTCATATCCCCAAACGGGAGTGCAAGCGCGCTCTGAGGGACGTCTACGCGATAGATCCAGTCGCCCCAAAATTTAACCCATGGCCAGCCTGCCCGATCACTTTAGATCGCAGAGACCATCCGACTAGTATCCGTCACCGAGGCTCGGTCGCATTGGTCCTCGACCCGATTATCGATGGATTCCACCTTACGCGAGTCCTCGTGGACGGTGGTAGTAGTCTTAACTTTCTCTATCAGGACACGATCAGTAAAATGGGTATTGATTCATCAAGACTCAAACCCACCAAACTACCTTTAAAGGAGTAATACCTGGAGTAGAGGCCCGTTGCCCGGGCTCAATCACATTGGAAGTCGGCTTCGGCTCGCCAGACAACTTCCAAAGCAAAGACTTGATCTTCGACATCGTCCCCTTCCGCAGTTGCTATCATGCACTACTCGGACGAACCACGTTCGCTCGCTTCAATGCGTTCCCGCACTATACCTACCTCAAACTCAAGATGCCCGGACCCCGCGGTGTCATAACAGTCAATGGAAACACGGAGCGCTCCCTCCGTACTGAGGAGCACACAGCGGTCCTTGCAGCGGAAGTCCAGAATGGCCTTATCAAGCCAAATACTACATCGGCAGTCAAGCCCCCAGACATTGTTAAATGTGTCCGGACCACCCTGCAAAGCGACGATCAAGATCGTCAGGATCTCGATTAGCAGTTTGGCCTCCGTCTCATCCCCAACCGCATCCCGGCATATGTACCACGCGTACATAACTACACACTGAAGATACCATGGGCAAAGACAGAGGCATATTAAAAATAAAATCCACAATACGGCTCGACCCTATGTGGACCCCCATATCATTTCTCTTTTCCTTATTTTTTCTTTTTCAGATTCCTTAAACCCACGTCAACTTTTAATGGTAACAAGGGCACCGTCTCCAGTCCCTTTGTGAAAAACCAATCATTGATCCTCTTGAAGGATCACACAACAAGGAGCAACGCTGCGCAGACATGTGACATATTATCTAAAGGATCTTTAAAGATCGCTTCTTCCTCTTTAGGACTCGTACACAACTTTCCCTAGTATTCGACATGTAAAATAGCCTGGATGCTTGTCACATCATTTGTAAAAATATGTTTTGACGTATCAATCAGTCAATAATGGAAACAGTCTTTCGCCCAGCGTACTCGGTACTGGCTTATTTCCTAACTTGTATTCCTTGTTTTTTTTCTCCGTCTGATTGCCATGTACACCTTGGTACTATCTAAATTGCCAGGGCTCCATTCGGCCACGTACATGACCTAAAAATAAAATAAGTCTGAAACACTTTTGCAGTGCAGATTCGGCGTCACAAATATAGCATTATATGCATCGGCTTTGAATCATGTCTTTGGTCAATAGTTGGGTTGCCCGGCTCCTGTGGTTATTGCCTTACGTTCCGCTTTTTCGGCTAAGGCAGTAAAGGGAGAACTACTGCGATTGTGTTTCCGGCTCATCCGCATAAACACCTCAGTAGAGAAAGACGAAAACTGACTATCATGGTGCGGCGAGAGCTGGTCAGCTATTCGGCGACTAACTACAAATCTCTTGCGATTTTGCTCGCATTATGGGAAGGACCGGTCTATGCTCGGTCAGACGTCTATAGCACCCAAGTACGGATAATCGAGCAACACCAGGGGCTACACCTATAAACCTCATTGTCAAACTCCTATGGCTAAGTGAGAGCGATAAAGCCATATAGTCTGATTGGCTGGTTCGCCGCACTGACACCTCCTTCAAGGACCATGCTAATTGGGTCAAGTGTGTCTAGGTGCCATTCCAAACACCCCTGTACTACCTACATGGGGCCTGAAGCCGACGACTTGCCAACTCTCAGATACCGTAAACGGCCGCATAGGAGGAGAGGATTTCAAAATAAAACAAGCAACACATCATACATAAGCCTTGTTTTATAATACAAAGTATGGGCATTACAGGTACATTCATTCGAAAATAGTGTCCTTCAAACACTGGAACTCTACAATGCGGGAACCCTCCAAGACTTCATCGAAATACCGCTCAGGTGTGTGACACGTCTCCAACGTATCTATAATTCTTGATTGTTTCATGCTATTATATTATCTGTTTTGGATGTTTATGGGCTTTATTATACACTATTATATTATTTTGGGACTAACCTATTAACCAGAGGCCCAGCCCAAATTGCCGTTTTCTTGCCTATTTCAGTGTTTCGAAGAAAAGGAATATCAAATGGAGTCCAAACGGAATGAAACCTTCGGGAGAGTTATTTTTGGAACGGAAGCAATCCAGGAGACTTGGAGTAGACGTCAGGGAAGCTTCGAGGGAGCCACGAGGTAGGGAGGCGCGCTCTACCCCCTGGGCGCGGCCCCCACCCTTGTAGGCCCCTCGTGGCTCCCCTGACCGACTTCTTTCACCTATATATGTCCATATACCCTAAAAACATAGGGGAGCAGAATAGATCGAGAGTTCCGCCACCGCAAGCCTCTGTAGCCACCAAAAACCAATCAGGACCCTGTTCTGGCACCCTGCCGGAGGGGGAATCCCTATCCGGTGGCCATCTTCATCATCCCGGTGCTCTCCATGACGAGGAGGGAGTAGTTCACCCTCGGGGCTGAGGGTATGTACTAGTAGCTATGTGTTTGATCTCTCTCTCTCTCTCTCGTGTTCTTGAGGTGGTACCGATCTTGATGTATCGCGAGCTTTGCTATTATAGTTGGATCTTATGATGTTTCTCCCCCTCTACTCTCTTGTAATGGACTGAGTTTTCCCTTTGAAGTTATCTTATCGGATTGAGTCTTTAAGGATTTGAGAACACTTGATGTATGTCTTGCATGTGCTTATCTGTGGTGACAATGGGATATCACGTGATCCAGTTGATGTATGTTTTGGTGATCAACTTGCGAGTTTCGTGAACTTATGCATAGGGGTTGGCACACGTTTTCGTCTTGAATCTCCGGTAGAAACTTTGGGGCACTCTTTGAAGTTCTTTGTGTTGGTTGAATAGATGAATCTGAGATTGTGTGATGCATATCATACAATCATTCCCACGGATACTTGAGGTGACATTGGAGTATCTAGGTGACATTATGGTTTTGGTTGATTTGCGTATTAAGGTGTTATTCTAGTACGAACTCTATGATAGATTGAACGGAAAGAATAGCTTCGTGTTATTTTACTTACAGACTCTTGATAGATCGATCAGAAAGGATAACTTTTGAGATGGTTCGTACCCTACCATAATCTCTTCGTTTGTTCTCCGCTATTAGTGACTTTGGAGTGACTCTTTGTTGCATGTTGAGGATAGTTATATGATCCCAATTATGTTAATTATTGTTGAGAGAACTTGCACTAGGTGAAAGTATGAAAACCTAGGCCTTGTTTCCTAGCATTGCAATACCGTTTATGCTCACTTTTACCACTTGTTACCTTGCTGTTTTTATATTTTCAGATTACAAAAACCATTATCTACTATCCATATTGCACTTGTATCACCATCTCTTCGCCGAACTAGTGCACCTATACAATTTACCATTGTATTGGGTGTGTTGGGGACACAAGAGACTCTTTGTTATTTGGTTGCAGGGTTGTTTGAGAGAGACCATCTTCATCCTACGCCGCCCACGAATTGATAAACCTTAGGTCATCCACTTGAAGGAAATTTTCTACTGTCCTACAAACCTCTGCACTTGGAGGCCCAACAACGTCTACAAGAAGAAGGTTGTGTAGTAGACATCAAGCTCTTTTATGGCGCCGTTGCCGGGGACGTGAGTGCTTGAAGGTATATCTTTAGACCTTGCAATCGAATCTTTTAGTTTCTTGTTTTATCACTAGTTTAGTATATAAAATAAAACTACAAAAAATGGAATTAAGGGTACCTCATATGCTTCATCTTTTTAATGTCTTCGTGAAAATAAGGATTCCGATAATTGTGCTCAAGTTCTAGAAGAAGAATGCATTAGAATGTTTGGCACTAAATATTTGAATGATGAGCATGGTTGCAATGTTGTTAGTATGAATTCCTTGAATATCCATGATGCTAATGATATGCAAAGCCACAAGCTTGGGGATGCTATGTTTGATGAAGATGATATTTTTTGCCCCCCAAGTTTTGATGAGCAAATTTATTTTGATGATAGCATGCCTCCTATTTATGATGATTATACTCATGAAAGTGGGTTTGGAAGAGTGTCAACTTTAGGAAGTAATGATCCCACTATTTTGGAGGGTGTTGAATCTTATTGTGATAATTATGAAAGTGGGTTTGGAGAGGTCATGACTTTAGTTAATGTTAATCCCACTATCTTGGAAGAGTGTCAACTTTGCATACATGTGGATCATGTTAAGAATATGTTTTGTGATAGCTTATATTGTTGAATTCATTCATGATGCTACTGAAAATTATTATGAGGAGGAATATATGCTTGTAGGAATTGCAATAATATCAAGTTTCCTCTCTATGTGCTTAAAGTTTTGAAGTTATGCTTGTTTTGCCTTCCTATGCTAGTTGATTATTGTTCCCATAAGTTGTTTTTCTCACAAAATCCTATGCATAGGAAGTGGGTTAGGCTTAAATGTTCTAGTCATATTCTTCATGATGCTCTCTTTATGTTACAATTCTTATCTTTTATGTGAGCATCATTGAAATCATCATGCCTAGCTAGGGGCGTTAAACGATAGCGCTTGTTGGGAGGCAACCCAACTTATTTTTTTGTTCCTGTTTAGTAATAAATAATTCATCTAGCCTCTGTTTAGATGTGGTTTTATGCTTTTAATTAGTGTTTGTGCCAAGTAGAACCTTTGGGAAGACTTGGGGAAAGTCTTGCGATCATGCTGTAAAAAACAGAAACTTTAGCGCTCACGAGAAGCTGCCATTTTTACTGGAGAGTGATATTTAGTTAATTCTTTTTGAAGATGATTAATAGATAAATTCCTCTCATCCATAAATTTATTTTAGAATTTTTGGGGTCCCATAAGTATACGTTTGATACAGATTACTACAGACTGTTCTGTTTTTGATAGATTCTGTTTTCATTGTGTTGTTTGCTTATTTTGATGAATCTATGAGTAGTATCGGAGGGTATGAACCATAGAGAAGTTGGAATAAAGTATATATTACACCAATATGAATTTAGAATGAGTTCACAACAGTACCTAAGTGGTGACTTATTTTCTTATACTAACGGGGCTTACGAGTTTTCTGTTAAGTTTTGTGTTGTGAAGTTTTCAAGTTTTGGGTAAAGATTCGATGGAATATGGAATAAGGAGTGGCAAGAGCCTAATATTGGGGATGCCCAAGGCACCCCAAGGTAATATTCAATGACAACCAAGAGCCTAAGCTTGGGGATGCCCCGGAAGGCATCCCCTCTTTCGCCTTC
The DNA here is from genome assembly GCF_003073215.2 of Triticum urartu. NCBI lineage: Eukaryota > Viridiplantae > Streptophyta > Magnoliopsida > Poales > Poaceae > Triticum > Triticum urartu. The sequence continues at coordinate 391,607,181 of NC_053023.1, read as the reverse complement.
GTTCATCGGTAACTTTACTTGGAGCTATATTTTTATTCACCACATGATATGTGTTTTGCTTGGAGCGTCATTTTATTTTATTTTGTTTTGCTTGATGTTTGAATAAAATACCAAGATATGAAGTTATTAAATGTTAGAGAGTCTTCACATATTGGCATAATTATTTGACTACTCATTGATCTTCACTTATATCTTTCGGAGTAGTTTGTCATTTGCTCTAGTGCTTCACTTATATCTTTTTAGAGCACGGCGGTGGTTTTATTTTGAAGAAATAGATGAACTCTCATGCTTCACTTATATTATTTTGTGAGTCCTAAACAGGATGGTAATTTTCTTTGGTTATGAAACTAGTCCTAATATGATGGGCATCCAAGATGGGTATAATAAAAACTTTCATATAGAGTGCATTGAATACTATGAGAAGTTTGATACTTGATAATTGTTTTGAGATATGAAGATGGTAATATTAGTCATGCTAGTTGAGTAGTTGTGGATTTGAGAGATAGTTGTGTTGAAGTTTGTGATTCCCATAGCATGCACGTATGGTGAACCGTTATGTGATGAAGTCGGAGCATGATCTATTTATTGATTGTCTTCCTTATGAGTGCCGGTCGGGGACGAGCGATGGTCTTTTCCTACCAATCTAACCTCCTAGGAGCATGCACTTAGTACTTTGTTTCGATAACTAATAGATTTTTTCAATAACTATGTGAGTTCTTTATGACTAATGTTGAGTCCATGGATTATACGCACTCTCACCCTTCCACCATTGCTAGCCTCTCTAGTACCGTGCAACTTTTGCCAGTACCATAAACCCACCATTTGCCTTCCTCAAAACAGCCACCATACCTACCTATTATGGCATTTCCATAGCCATTTCAAGATATATTGCCATGCAACTTTCCACCGTTCCGTTTATTATGACACGCTCCATCATTGTCATATTGCTTTGCATGATCATGTAGTTGACATCGTATTTGTGGCAAAGCCACCGTTCATAATTCTTTCATACATGTCACTCATGAGTCATTGCACATCCCGGTACACCGGTGGAGGCATTCATGTAGAGTCATATTTTGTTCTAAGTATCGAGTTGGAATCCTTGAGTTGTAAGTAAATAAAAGTGTGATGATCATCATTATTAGAGCATTATCCCAGTGAGGAAAGGATGATGGAGACTATGATTCCCCCACAAGTCGGGATGAGACTCCGGACGAAAAAAGAGAAAAAAGAGGCCATAAAAAAAGAGAAGGTCCAAAAAAACAAAAAAACAAAAAAATGAGAGAAAAAGAGAGAAGGGGCAATGCTACTCTCCTTTTACCACACTTGTGCTTCAAAGTAGCACCATGATCTTCATGATAGAGAGTCTCCTATGTTGTCACTTTCATATACCAGTGGGAATCTTTCATTATAGAACTTGGCTTGTATATTCCAATGATGGGCTTCCTCAAAATGCCCTAGGTCTTCGTGAGCAAGCGAGTTGGATGCACACCCACTTAGTTCCTTTTTGAGCTTTCATACACTTATAACTCTAGTGCATCCGTTGCATGGCAATCCCTACTCACTCACATTGATATCTATTGATGGACATCTCCATAGCCCGTTGATATGCCTAGTTGATGTGAGACTATCTTCTCCTTTTTGTCTTCTCCACAACCACCATTCTATTCCACCTATAGTGCTATATACATGGCTCACGCTCATGTATTGCGTGAAGATTGAAAAAGTTTGAGAACATCAAAAGTATGAAACAATTGCTTGGCTTGTCATCGGGGTTGTGCATGATTTAAATATTTTCTATGATGAAGATAGAGCATAGCCAGACTATATGATTTTGTAGGGATAGCTTTCTTTGGCCATGTTATTTTGAGAAGACATGATTACTTTGTTAGTATGCTTGAAGTATTATTATTTTTATGTCAATATTAAACTTTTGTCTTGAATCTTATGGATCTGAATATTCTTTCCACAAGAAAGAGAATTACATGGATAAATATTAGGTAGCATTCCACATCAAAAGTTTTCTTTTTATCATTTACCTACTCGAGGACGAGCATGAATTAACCTTGGGGATGCTGATATGTCTCTAATGTGTCTATAATTCTTGATTGTTTCATGCTATTATATTATATGTTTTGGATGTTTATGGGCTTTATTATACACTTTTATATTATTTTTGGGACTAACCTATTAACTGGAGGCCCAACCCAAATTGTTGTTTTCTTGCCTACTTCAGTGTTTCGAAGAAAAGGAATATCAAACGGAGTCCAAACGGAATGAAACCTTCGGGAGAGTTATTTTTGGAACGGAAGCAATCCAAGAGACTTGGAGTAGACGTCAGGGAAGCTTCAAGGAAGCCACGAGGCAGGGAGGCGCGCCCTACCCCTGGGCGCGCCCCCACCCTTGTGGCTCCCCTGACCGACTTCTTTCGCCTATATATGTCCATATACCCTAATAACATCGGGAGCAGAATAGATCGGGAGTTCCGCCGCCGCAAGCCTCTGTAGCCACCAAAAACCAATCGGGACCCTGTTCCGGCACCCTGCCGAAGGGGGAATCCCTCTTCGGTGTCCATCTTCATCATCCCGGCGCTCTCCATGATGAGGAGGGAGTAGTTCACCCTCGGGGCTGAGGGTATGCACCAGTAGCTATGTGTTTGATCTCTCTCTCTCGTGTTCTGGAGGTGGTACGATCTTGATGTATCGCGAGCTTTGCTATTACAGTTGGATCTCATGATGTTTCTCCCCCTCTACTCTCTTGTAATGGATTGAGTTTTCCCTTTGAAGTTATCTTATCAGATTGAGTCTTTAAGGATTTGAGAACACTTGATGTATGTCTTGCATGTGCTTATCTGTGGTGACAATGGGATATCACGTGATCCACTTGATGTATGTTTTGGTGATCAACTTGTGAGTTCCGTGAACTTATGCATAGGGGTTGGCACATGTTTTCGTCTTGACTCTCCGGTAGAAACTTTGGGACATTCTTTGAAGTTCTTTGTGTTGGTTGAATAGATGAATATGAGATTGTGTGATGCATATCGTATAATCATACCCACGGATACTTGAGTTGAAATTGGAGTATCTAGGTGACATTAGGGTTTTGGTTGATTTGTGTCTTAAGGTGTTATTCTAGTACGAACTCTATGATAGATTGAACGGAAAGAATAGCTTCGTGTTATTTTACTACAGACTCTTGAATAGATCGATCAGAAAGGATAACTTTGAGGTGGTTTCGTACCCTACCATAATCTCTTCGTTTGTTCTCCGCTATTAGTGACTTTGGAGTGACTCTTTGTTGCATGTTGAGGGATAGTTATATGATCCAATTATGTTATTATTGTTGAGAGAACTTGCACTAGTGAAAGTATGAACCCTAGGCCTTGTTTCCTAGCATTGCAATACCGTTTATGCTCACTTTTACCACTTGTTACCTTGCTGTTTTTATATTTTCAGATTACAAAAACCATTATCTACTATCCATATTGCACTTGTATCACCATCTCTTCGCCGAACTAGTGCACCTATACAATTTACCATTGTATTGGGTGTGTTGGGGACACAAGAGAATCTTTTTATTTGGTTGCAGGGTTGTTTGAGAGAGACCATCTTCATCCTACGCCTCCCACGGATTGATAAACCTTAGGTCATCCACTTGAGTGAAATTTGCTACTGTCCTACAAACCTCTGCACTTGGAGGCCCAACAACGTCTACAAGAAGAAGGTTGTGTAGTAGACATCAGCGTGCGGTGCTCTTTTCCCGCGGGCAGTCCCTCGGTTGCCAGCTGATAGCGTTCATCTTCGCCCACTGCACCTTTACACAGGCGAAGGCCATCCGGGCACCTTCGATACAGGTCGACCCCTTTATGACATCAAGCTGGGGGCAGGCGCAGACGAGCCACTTCATGAGCCCGAAGTAACTGTCGAGTATGGGTTCGGCTAGCCAAAGTCGAACTATAACATCTTTCATGGCCAGTTCGGCCACCCTATGTAGCTCGGTCAGCTACTTCAGCTGATCGCTGAAGGGCACCGGATGCTCTGGTGCAGGGTACTGCTTCCAGAACAGCTTCTCCTTTGAACTCCCCTATTCGTCTCGGAAGAACTCTGCAGCATCGACAATAGTCCATGGTAGATCCACAAACGCCCCTGGAGAACTCCAAACGCGGGTCAATAATATGTACCTCCTCCTTACAAATTTGCTTTGCATGTTAAAGGCCTTACCCGCCGCGATCTACTTCGCTTCTTGGATCTCCCGGCAGGCGTCTTGGGCTTCAACCTAGGCAGCCTTCACACTTTAGAGGGCCTCAGCAAGTTCGGAATCTCGATCCGAAAGCTTGCGCTCTCCAGACTCAAATTTGCCTATGGCATCCTTGAGCTCTTGCTGAACTTCCTCCACCCGTGATTCATGCTTTTGGCGGGTGGCTCATTCCCCCTCCACCTTCTTCTTGGCCTCGGCCAGTGTGTTTTTGAGGGTCTCGACCTCAGACGCGTCAACTGTGAGCATAATTACAAAACTCAGCAAGACAACACAGACAACAAGCCATATCATGTCAAATGTGAATCGCATACCTTGCTTCTCCGCCAACAATTTGTTGGTGCGGATGAGCTCTTCATTGGCCCGCTCCAGCTGCCGCTTTAGTTCAGAAACTTCATTGGCATGGGCGACTGCCGCCAACCTCGATGCCCGTTTGTTCAAGCACACATGTATGTTAATCTCCTGCGAAATATTCGATCCTCTGTTCGGCTTTTTCTTCGCGAACGCCAAACGGAGTCTCAGGGGCTACTAACTATACACAGGCATTCAATTTATTTAAACCACGTACCTCAAATCCTGTCAGAAGGCTAGTATAGGCCTCGTTCAATCCGCTCTTAGCGGACCGAATCTTTTTGACCACCGCACCAGTATGGGTACGATTTTCTTCAATGACGGAGGCGCTCTGAAGTGCTTCCATCAGAGTGTCCGGCGCCTCCGGATTGACAGAGGTCGCCGGAGGAGTCAACACACCCCCTTCTTTCGAAGGAGGCTGCTCGCCTGATTCCGAAGTTGTAGTGGCCTCCAAAATGATATTTGATTGGGGGCCGAATTGGGCATGGCCCCCGTTGCGAGTCTCCACGGGGGTCCACTCCCCCATGTTCTCAGCTGCAGAGGTATTGCCCTCTGACGCCACCTTGACGGCTTCCAGCACCTCTCAGTGTCCTGGAGAGGCCCTTCGAGACAACACTTTGGGGTTGTCCGTAGCAGTGGGTGGAGAGGCCGGTGGAGGCGACTCGCTCGCCATCATGTCCAAACCCAGCGAATTCCCAGAGGACGATGATTGCCGGGGGAGATCACGGGCCGGACTACAATACATGATTTTGTGCGTTAGAATTACAAGGGATAAAGCCTGATACATATATTATCCATAAATACTTACGATTCGGCCGAAGGCTTCGGCCTGGGGTTCCATTCGGGGACGGCTTCAGCGTTCGATTTCGAATCGTCTGAAAGGGAGAGTTTCCCCTTCTTGGATGCTTCTGCCTCTAGATCTGTGGAAGCTCCCCTTTTTCCCCCTTGGGAGGAGAATTGTGCTCCTCCTCTTCCTCCTCGTCTTCATCATGGGAGGAGAGAGCTTCAGTGTCTTCGGATGATATGTCTGAAGCAACTTTTCACGAAGGCCACTCTGTGCCTCCTTGCCCTTCTTCTTGGCCTTCTTTTCCGGCGCGTGGTACGGTGCCGGAACCAGCATCTTCGTCAGAAGAGGAATAGCTGGGTCTTCGGGCAAGGGAGCCGGACCCTTGATCCGCTCTGCCTTCTTCGTCCAGCCCTAGGAGACAAGGGGGGGGGTTGAACTTACTCCTTGGATCTACAAATCAAGGATATGATTAGAAATCCGAAAAACTTACTGGAGTGGCTAGGTGAGCGCAGTCATGGCCGAGGTCTTCGGTCGTTGGCGGCCATGACGTTTGGGCCTTGAACAACAGTTTCCATATGTCTTCGTGCTTCATGCCGAAGAACGCTGCAAGGTCCGAGGACTTGCTGGATCGAACTCCCACATATGGGAAGTCTGGCGTTGGCAGGGGAGAATCCGACGAAATAGCATCACCTAGATCACGCTGGCGAGGATGGTGTTCTTGTCCATCATGCTCTTGACGCGCTTTTGTAGCGTCGTCACCTCGTCGGATGATGCCCAATCTAGGCCCTTCTTGAGCCATGATGTGAGCCGCTTTGGCGGACCGGTTAACTCAAGAGTGGCGGCCCATGAGGCTTCGCGAGGTTCCGTAGCATAGAACCACTCCTATTGCCACCACTTTATGGTCTCTATGAAGCCCCCCTTGGGCCAAGTGACGTTAGGGAGCTTGGTCACCATGACGCCGCCGCACTCCCGCGTTGACCCTTGACCACCTTCGGCTTCACATTGAATACCTTGAGCCATAGGCCGAAGTGGGGGGATGCGGAGGAATGCCTCACACACGATGATGAACGCCGAGATGTTGAGGAATGAATTTGGGGCTAGATCATGGAAATCTAGCCCGTAGTAGTGCACGAATCCACGGAGGAAAGGGTGGAGAGGAAACCCTAGCCTGCGAAGGAAGTGGGGAATGAATACTACCCTCTCATTAGGCTCTCGTGTGGGAATGATCTTCTTTTTGGCAGGGAGCCGATGGGCAATTTCCTTGTCTAAATACCCGCCTCCCGGAGTTCTTTGATGCGCTCCTCCGTGACGGAGGAGGCCATCCACTTGCCCTGTGCTCCAGATCTGGACATGGTTGGAGCGTTTGTGGGGGACGGAAAGGGATGAAGCTTGGGCACTGGAGCTTGAGGGTAGATGGGCCGAGGAGGAAGAAGGCGTGGGGTAAAAAGGTGGATCCTTGTCTCCTTATAAAGGCAGTGAATATCAAGCGTCTCCCCCATGAGCCTGAAAACTCGCCTACTCCCTAGGAGTCGTGTGAGTGGCACGGTTGGATTACCCAAATCTGTATTGATGAGAACCCCACAATAAGGGGACATGATCTCTGCTTTGACAAGACGTGTAAATGAATACTGCGTCTCAAAATGCGAAATGGGAGGTTGGAAAACGGTTCTAAATAATAATAAGGCCGGAACACAATACCTCACCGAAAAAATTGTCGGAAGACATAACGTATTTTTTAAAGTGTTTTGCCCTCAAGGGCCAGGGTTGCAACTATTGTGCAGAGTAGGATATAGTTCTTTTGATCAACTACTTTGGAGTATTCGGAGGAGGAACCCGCCTTGCAATGCTGAAGACAATCTGCGCGCCGGACACATCGTCATTGAAGCCTAGTTCAGGGGCTACTGAGGGAGTCCTGGATTAGGGGGTCCCCGGGCGTCCGGGCTATGTGACGTGGGCCGGACTGGTGGGCCATGAAGATACAAGATAAAAGGCTTCCCCCATCTCCGGATGGGACTCTCCTTTGAGTGGAAGGCAAGCTTGGCGTTCGGATATGAAGATTCCTTTCTCTGTAAACAAACTATGTACAAACCCTTGCCCCCTCCGGTATCTATATAAATTGGAGGGTTTAGTCCGTAGAGGCAGCCATAATCATACATGCTAGATATCTAGGGTTTAGCCATTATGATCTCGGGGTAGATCAACTCTTGTAACCCCTATACTCATCAAAGTCAATCAAGCAGGACGTAGGATTTTACCTCCATCAAGAGGGCCCGAACCTGGGTAAACACCGTGTCCCCTGCCTCATGTTACCTTCGATCCTTAGACACACAGTTCGGGACCCCTACCCAAGATCTGCCTGTTTTGACACCGACACCCTTGCCTGTTCGCCGGGCAGCGATGCCGTAGGTAGTGGGCGAAGGAAATATGCCCTAGAGGCAATAATAAAGTTGTTATTTATATTTCCTTACATCATGATAAATGTTTATTATTCAGGCTAGAATTGTATTAACTGGAAACTTAGTACATGTGTGAATACATAGACAAACAGAGTGTCACTAGTATGCCTCTACTTGACTAGCTCGTTGAATCAATGATGGTTATGTTTCCTGCCATAGACATGAGTTGTCATTTGATTAATGGGATCACATCATTAGAGAATGATGTGATTGACTTGACCCATCTGTTAGCTTAGCATGATGATCGTTTAGTTTATTGCTATTGCTTTCTCCATAACTTATACATGTTCCTATGACTATGAGATCATGCAATTCCCGAATACCGGAGGAACACTCAGTGTGCTATCAAACGTCACAATGTAACTGTGTGACTATAAAGATGCTCTACAGGTGTCTCCGATGGTGTTGGTTGAGCTGGCATAGATCGAGATTAGGATTTGTCACTCCGAGTATTGGAGAGGTATCTCTGGGCCCTCTCGGTAATGAACATCACTATAAGCCTTGCAAGCAATGTGACTAATGAGTTAGTTGCAGGATGATGCATTACGGAACGAGTAAAGAGACTTGCCGGTAACGAGGTTGAACTAGGTATTGAGATACCGACGATCGAATCTCGGGCAAGTAACATACTGATGACAATGGGAACAACGTATGTTGTTGTGCGGTTTGACCGATGTAGATCTTCTTAGAATATGTAGGAACCAATATGAGCATCCAGGTTCTGCTATTGGTTATTGACCAAAGATGAGTCTCGGTCATGTCTACATAGTTCTCGAACTCGTAGGGTTCGCACACTTAATGTTCGGTGACGATCGGTATTACGAGTTTATGTGTTTTGTTTTACCAAAGGTAGTTCGGAGTCCCGGATATGATCACAGACATGACGAGGAGTTTCTAAATGGTCGAGACGTAAAGATCGATATATTGGAAGCCTATGTTTGGAGATCGGAATGGTTCCGGATGAGTTCGGGCATTTTCCGGAGTACCGAGAGGTTACCGGAACCCCCCGAGGAGTATATGGGCTTTATTGGGCCTTAGTGGAATAGAGGAGAGGAAGGGAAAAGGTGGGAGGCGCGCCCCCTAGCGCAATCTGAATTGGGTGGGGGCCGGCCCCCCCTTTACTTCCCCTCTCCTCCCCTTCCTTCTCTCCTACTCCTACTACTTGGAAGGGGGGAATCCTACTCCCGGTTGGAGTAGGACTCCCCTAGGGCGCGCTGATACGTCTCCAATGTATCTATAATTTCTTATTGTTCCATGCTATTATATTATCTGTTTTGGATGTTTAACGGGCTTTATTAAGCACTTTTATATTATTTTTGTGACTAACCTACTAACCCAAGGCATGGTGCAAATTGCTGTTTTTTGCCTATTTCAGTGTTTCGCAGAAGAGGAATATGAAACGGAATCCAAATGGAATGAAACCTCCGGGAGAGTTATTTTTGGAACAAACGTGATCTAGAGGACTTGGAGTGGACGTCAAGAAATCAACAAGGAGGCCACGAGGCAGGGAGGCGTGCCTGCCCCCTGGGCGCGCCCCCACCCTCGTGGACCCCTCATGGCTCCACCGACCTTCTTCTTCCTCCTATATATGTCCATATACCCCGAAAACATCCAGGAGCACCACGAAACCCTATTTCCACCGCCGCAACCTTCTGTACCCAAGAGATCCCATCTTGGGGCCTTTTCCGGAGCTTCGTCGGAGGGGGAATCAATCACAGAGGGCTTCTACATCAACACCATAGCCTCTCCGATGATGTGTGGGTAGTTTACCTTAGACCTTCAGGTCCATAGTCATTAGCTAGATGGCTTCTTCTCTCTCTTTGGATCTCAACACAAAGTTCTCCTTGATCTTCTTGGAGATCTATTCGATGTAACTCTTTTTGCGGTGTGTTTGTCGAGATCCGATGAATTGTGGGTTTATGATCAAGATTATCTATGAACAATATTTGGTTCTTCTCTGAATTCTTATATGTATGATTTAATTATCTTTGCAAGTCTCTTCGAATTATCAGTTTGGTTTGGCCTACTAGATTGATCTTTCTTGCAATGGGAGAAGTGCTTAGCTTTGGGTTCAATCTTGTGGTGTCCTTTCCCAGTGACAACAGGGGCAGCAAGGCACGTATTGTATTGTTGCCATCGAGGATAAAAAGATGGGGTTTATATCATATTGCTTGAGTTTATCCCTCTACATCATGTCATCTTGCTTAATGCGTTACTCTGTTCTTATGAACTTAATACTCTAAATGGATGCTGGATAGTGGTCGATGTGTGGAGTAATAGTAGTAGATGTAGAATCGTTTCGGTCTACTTGTCGCGGACGTGATGCCTATATACATGATCA